>NC_085141.1:77935823-78235823 GCF_024139115.2 Armigeres subalbatus | reverse complement strand
CTTGAAATGAACGCCAACGAACAAGAGGACACACAAAATGCAGAAGACGAAAATGAAAATGACGAGAATACAGTACACTCAGCCGACACAAGTGATGACTACTATATTTGGACAACAGAAAAGCCTATAAATTCTTTTAGAAACCAAGTAATTTTCAATATTTCTCCAATAGACATAGACGCACACGAGCAGATATTTCCAAAATTCCATCGATTTACAATTTCGAAACCAAGTTACACAGAACAGGACATACTTAGAATATTCAAGGAAAAGCTAAACCCAAATGGTGTGAATTGTATCTATTGCCCTTTACTACTAACACAGCTAATTCAAGAAACTTATCGTAAACACTTATCTCATAACAATATGTTCAAGCTCTTTATTTCACAGGTTTTGCTTCAAGATGTGAGGTTACCAGAGGAACAGGATGCAATAGTGCGTAGAATACACGAATACGCCCACAGAGGCATGAAAGAAAACAAGGCCCAAATACTTTCGGACTACTTTTTCCCAGAAATTGACAAGAAAGTCAAAATTTTCATAAGTAACTGTCCTATTTGCAAGAAAAGCAAATACGACAGAAAACCGCCTAAATTGATCCAAAAAAACCAACCCTTCAGGAAAACCTTTTGAAAATATACACGTTGACATCTTCTTCATGAACGGGAAGAAAATGTTAACGATCGTTGATGCATTTTCCAAATTCGCAAACGTAATCGCTCTTGAAACAAGAACAATCATAGATCTTAAAAGAGCCATCACGGAGCACATTAGAATATTTGGCAGACCCGAAACTATAACTTGCGATCAGGAACCGGCCCTGACATCGATCGAATTTATCGGATTCATGCAAGATTTAGATATTGAAATTCACCATGCTAGTTCAAGCAATTCAAACGGGATCGTCGAAAGATTCCATTCGACGTTGATTGAGCTTTACAGAACCCTAAACGCAAACTATAGAGATCTTGAGTTTTATGACAAAATTAACGTTTTAGTAGACATTTACAACGACACAATTCATTCAGCAACTGGATTCAAACCTAGAAATATTGTTTTCAACCACCGTAATAAAATAAATACAGAGGAAATTTTGGAAAATTACAATAAAATTCAGTCAGCCATTAAAGTTCAGATAGAAAAGCGTAGGAAACAGGTAGAAAATGAAAATAAATCAAAAAGCCCGCCAAAAGAGTTAAAACCAGGAGAAAACGTTTATGTGAAAATCAATCAGAGAATCACCAAGGATAAAGATCCATTCAAAATTTCCAAGATTAGGGAAAACAACGAGATGACCTTTAAAGATTCACACGGCGTAAAAATACACAAGAACAGAATTAAAAATAAACTTTTGATTTGTTTCAGACTCATACACCTGATTTCGGCGACAGTTTACCATGACGTATCTACAAAAATGGACTCTTGACTATGAAATTGGACACGGTTCGGATTAAAACAGGGTACGAACGCCTTATGCATAAAGTAAATCTAGAGGAAATAAGACAAAATATCCACTATATAGAAAGCTTAGCAAATACTTTAAACATAACCGATCACTTAGAACAAACTTTACAATTTAAAATTAGGAAAGCTTACGGAAAACTGGCAGGATTTTATCCAAAACGATCTAAGAGAGGGCTTGTCAACGCATTAGGAAAAGTTATAAAATTTATAGCAGGAAACCCCGACCAGGAAGATTTAGATCTTATTAATCAAAACTTAGAAACCATGGAAGGAAATAGCAACAAAATTCTAGATAACCAAATAAAACAAGTCAAGATTAATAATCTTTACAATCAACTATTAACAAAGTTTCGAAAACCCTCAGATTAATCAAAGAGCAAATACAGCTTCAAAATATTGAATTTAGAAAAGACCTCGAGTTCATAAACCTAATTCTGAACATAGACATTCTGATAAAAACCTTAGAAGACCTTGAAGAACAGATTGCCTTCTCTAAATCAAATCACCTAAACAAAAAATATTCTCAGCACAGATGAAAAAGATTATATTTGGAATTTTCTCGTAGAACAACAGATAACTGTAAAATTTGAGGATGAAATTTATAAGTTTGTGCAATCCATTGTATCTTTGCAAAACAATCATGTTATTATAATTGTAAAACTTCCAATCGTCGAATCGAGAGAGTATGGCTTGATGCAACTAGAACCCGTCAACGTAAACGGAACTAGAATCAACACAAGTATCCGCTATGTGGCTAACTACCAACAAACATTTTATGAACAGAAAGAGAGGTGCTTCATTTGCAACAATAACATTCCGGTCAATGATGAGTGTATCTTCAACATCCTAACCAACCAGAAAGCTAAATGTCCAATGAGTAAACAACCAGATGAACCAATTATCAAAGAGGTCAACACTGGAACCATTCTTGTCGACACCTATAAAGCAATACACGTATTCGATTCATGTGGAGCATCACGGTGCAGAATCTCACGTTCAAAAGCCATATGAACATGATAAACCAACATGAGTATCTCACACCCATCTTCGGTAAGGAGATCGAAGTCATCAAACAGAAAGTAGACATTGAAGAAATACAGCAGTTAAACTTCAATAACTTACAAGAAATTCAACGACTAAGACTACACATGATCAGCTCCCAGACACTTGGTGGAACAGCAATTGCCTCCATCATCCTTTTACCACTAATCATTTTCTGTATTCATAGATACAAAACCAAGGTTAATAACCAGCCTCATCAAAACCAGAAGGAAAACATAGTCACCTTACAGATCTCCGACAGGAAAAGCAAAACCAGCCCATTGGAAAGCAGTCAGAAAATAACACCAATCAACCCCGACAGATGAAGTCACATTTCTGGCAAAATCGATCATTCCAGAACCCAGATTCGTCCTTACGAAAGGATCAAATAGGTCAACCGAGGACGCTCGACACTAAGAGGGAGACGTTATGTTGGTCCCCGCCACCTAGGCCCATAGCAACAACGCCAACATCCATCCAGCCTGTTACACGCGCGAAGACGAAACCGATGAGGTTCGCAATATTCACCCGCCATAGTAACGATGTCAAGCCAGAGTCATGCCACCCAGGAATTCGCAGTTGCAGCAATTTTATATTATAAAAGCAAGTGAAACGCAAAAAGTGAGTTAGTTCTAAGTGTGATGTGTTTGACTTAAGATTAAATCGATAATAAATTTATTTTTTTATGCCATTCGTTGTGAACGAAGCATAACTTGCAGATTAAAAATATATTAAATTGTGATAGTTATAAGCAACTCAATTTAGATTGCAAGTGGCTTCTAAAATCGAAGTAAATATTCTGAGATTTAAAAAAAACTCTCGATATTTAGGAATTTTTAAACTTTTCCGTTTCTGCAACAAATTAATCTCTTTGCGAAATAAAAAAATCAATGCCGCTCAAAAAAGTACTTCAGTAATCATTTAATTGACAAAAGAAGAGATCAAATAGTGACTTTAACTAGCTGACCCGGCGAACTTGGTCTCGCCAAAAATTGGTAAATTTTCTAATACATTTTTTTGCGTCCACAATTTATCTAAAAAACAAATCGGTTCTTCAGAATGATCTCTCATTTTTTTACATCTTTGTTTAATATATATCAATGATCAAAATTTTAAAATTCCATGCAAATTATACGAAAAACTATTTCATCGAAAAGATTGAGTTTTGATTTTCAAAGCCTTCCAATTTCATCATAACGTTTTTCCTCGTAAAAAGAAGAAGAAAACGAATATAAATTAGCAAAAATTGGGCTGTCTATTCCTGTGTGATGCACGGTCGTACAAATGCCAACTTTGTTTTATATATATAGACGAAGAAGAAACCAAACAATGACTATCGATCTGTAGAATAAGGCATTGGCAGGGTGCGACTATTGTAAAAGAATACGCATAATGCAGCAAATAAACATGAACATAATTAAGATCCAAACATATAATTTAAAGTCTATGGAAGCCTTTAACAAATTGTTTGTATAAAAGTAGAAATATTTGCGGGATTATTAACCGAACAAATGTGCACCTGTGAAATTCTTACCATTGTTTCATTTTGGCAAAAAAAAAAACAGCAAACGAACAGAAAATATATGCTTACTCCCAAGTAACCATTAGCACTATATTTACGGGTATTTAAAAACTTATGAGCATTAAAGTAGCGCTATATGGCCGATTTGGCGGAATATAGTGCTTATTGGTTACTTGGGCTGTTTTGGATCGATTTTTTCCGCTTTTTTGTGTACGAAATTATGACTTTTTTGTGTACGAAAAAATTCTAAGAAACTATGATTTCTAAATGAGAAACTCAAATACCAGCTTTATCTGTAGTTCATATAAATAATTCCAAATCTCATTGGTCATGAATAGTAGGGGAAGATCCCCCAGCGCCTGACACCTCTCAACACCGGACACTTCTCAAAACGTTACTTGCAGAGGTCCTTCAACCATCTAATGCAGTGCAAAGGATAGCTATTTCAAAGTCCTTTACCTGTAGGAAAAATTTGATTTTTAGGTTGAAAGCTTTGTTCAAAATTTAGGATTGAAAAAAAATGGTCAAAATTTTCTTGTTTTACCTTACTTTAGAAGGTTTGAATCAACAAGATCAAATTCGATAGGAAGCATTCTAATCATGTAGAGATTGTCAATATCAACCATATTTTGAATAACGATCATGATTTGTAAGATATGTTATGTAATTGTGGTGAAAAATCAATTTCGTCTATCCGGCAGCTGTCCCCCAGCTATCCGGACAGTGAGATTCTTATGTAAGCAAATCGTATTTATTACACTTGTTTTGCTTAACTTACTTCAATTTAATTGCTTCTTCTTACTAAAGTATCAGGAAGGCACAGAAATAAGTAGAACAAAAATTTGAAGATGGCATTGAAAAAAGGGGAGAATTCGGAGTAGGATGTAAGAAATTTAGCTGGAGAGTCGAATAAGCTTTATTAACACATTTTAATATCCACAACTCAAAGCAAGTGAAAAATATTGCTATTCTAAATGATGTCTCTACTCATATTATAGCAACTTCGTTATATTTGAACATGATGTAAAAGTGTCCGGTACTAGGGTACGCTTCCCTGAAAGGCGTAATTTTCCACCAAAATTCATCAATCAAACACATTGTCGCAAAACGTGCCCAAATGCTCTGTATAGTTTGTATGATTCATCAATGATCATATTTTGTGTATATGGTATACCAGTTAACATAATCCGTATAGTTAGTGAGATTTTCGGTAAATGGCTTATGTGTCCGCCACTGGGAGATCTCCCCCTATATTATTTAAAACTAGCTGATCCGGCGAACTTTTTCTGACCAAAAATTTACAGTTTCATCATATCATTTTTTCTCGTAAATAGAAGAAGAAAACTAATATAAATTAAAAAAAAATTTGGCTTTCTATTCTTGAGTGATGCAAAGGCGTACAATTGCCAACTTGTTTTATATAGGGGTAATGACGGCTTTGGCAGGTTTTGTTCTATTATTGGCAGGGGGGTTTTTTATGACTGATTATGCTCAAATTTGGCCCAAACATTATTTGCATATCAAAGAATATTGTGGCCAAATTTCATAAAATTCGGTCGAAAAAAAAACCCCCCTGCCAATAATAGAACAAAACATGCCAAAGCCGTCTGTTCCCCTATACAGAACGTCAAAATTTAAAAATTCAATGCAAATTGTAGGAAAAACAATTTCGTCGAAAAGTTTGAGTTTTAATTTTTAAAGTATTCCAGCTTCATCGTAACATTTTTCTTCGTAAATAGAAGAAGAAAACGAATATAAACTACAGGGCTGTTACGAACTGAGCAATTTCTATTCCGCGAAATCCGCGACAAACGAAAATAATGGCCTCTGAGCTTAGAAACACATTTTAATATAAAACTACGCCCGAAGTAAAAAAGTTACTGTTGCAATAATGTATTGAATGGTAGAACTTATTTCATGATTCAAAAAATAAATAGGACCTTGCATTCCTAATATCCCAGTCAACTACAGGCTTCTTTACAGTTAATTTAAGAGCTTGCACCTAGAATATAGTGTGATAAAAACTGTTTGCGAGTCTAATGGAACTAACTAATGATTGAACCAAAATGAGGAGGCTTCCATTTGGATTTTACACACTCGAACTGACATCGATGCCATTTGTTGTAAGTTGGTTGTTCAGATGGCGTTTAGTCACAGGTATGTACATCACATTAATAAAGCATACTTTCTTGTGCGTTATGTCATATTATTCTGTTCTTTACCATTATTTTACAAAATCTTGAAGACCTACAATTAAAAATTTGTTGACTAGTAAGTAACTCCGAGGATCCGATTTTATAAGAACTTAACTTTTCTTAACTGATCCTGAAATCATTTTTTTAATTGATCCGATTTTTAACCGAACTCCAACTTTTCTTAACCGATCCTCAAATTTTACCAAACAAAGCTTGAAGAACAGTCTGACACACTGGTGCAGGGGCGGACAGAAATGACTGTAAGGTCTGCGGATTGTTTATTAAATTGGTCGTGTGGTGTCACCGATGTGAAAAATTACTACTCACGATTCTGCTCCCTACAAACAAACAAGTACCCGGTCGGAGGGATTGCATCGTCTATTGACCAACCTCGTGATTATTGTGAGCAGTGAATAGTCGGATTTGCAATAACCATGATTTCTGTAAAATGCTCAGACAAGTGCAAACGAAATAAATTTATAAGTTTTTCACTTGTCAATAGTATAGTCAATATCAATAGCAGATGGGGGGGCACCCTCAGGGCCAACCTTCCATTGGCACAATTTACTTAAATTGAACCTAATAATAACATTTACAACCTAATACTAAAACTTTGAAATTTGAGAAAAAAAACAGTTAATGGGTAAACGGGCTAATGGGTTGACGAATAAAAACTATGACACAATTTGACAATGACGCAACAAAACAGGCAACATTAATAAACTAATACAATAAAATCCAGATATCCTTTGGTGCCCAAGATGCGGGTCCTGACTCCTGATGCTTGGTTTGCCTTGAGGCATGGAATTTCTGCCAAATGTCGCAAACTCAATTAATATTCTCTATGGTCATACAATCTCCGAACGGAAGTGAATTCTGAGACTGTTTGAATAGATCCGTAAAGAACGCCGGATAATCAACAGAAAGATATCTGAACGCTGGTTATCAGCTTTAGAATACTAAATTGTTGACAACCTACAGCCTTGGGGAAACCAAGGAATACCCGAAAGCCTCGTGTTCTGAGAACTTACTCCCGAGATCAATCTCATGATGCCCGAAAGGATATTTGGGTTACATTTGTTAGTATATGCCGCCATCTTTTATGAAACAGATGAGGGCGACGATGCTGGCAGCATCGTCGGATACGCTAGCAGATATCTCGTAAGAACATCACAGACCCCGCAATTTGTACGGAAAGGGCTCTCCCCGAAGCCGCATGTGTCCAGAATGGCAGAAATGTTTTGATCCGAAAAAATAATTAACCAATTTATGATAAGAATTGTCATAAATGAGTTGTACGACCAAATTCAGCTAGGTATATATGAGTTGTTGCAACCAAATCGAACTGAATTGTGCTACTCGGGTAGTTAGAATGATCAATGCATTTGATTCGGATGATAACACCCTTTGATAGCAAAAGAGTCGTTCCTCAAAACATAATAATAATCTATAATTTTTGCCCCAGTTATAGTAACTTTTGTAAAAAATATTGGACACGAAGACTAAGTTTAAAACACAATCCTATCAATTCCATAAAATTAAAAAATCGCAATTTTTGAAAAAGCGCAATAATAGAAATCCGCGATTTTCGCGACTGCAAAATCGCGAAATCCGCGACTGCTGTAACAGCTCGAAATTAGCAAAAATGAAGAGACGCACAGATAGAAAAATCCACTGAAATTTACGCTAAACATCATGCACATAAATGGAACGCCATTATTAGTGTAATTCCGCGCGTGATATAGCCTAAATGTATACAATATTTGAAATAAATCGGCAATGTTGCTTGCAAGTTGTAAGCAAGCTTGTTAGGAAGAGGACCATTTCCGTGTCGAATAGTGTAAATTTTCGCATCTCAAGCTTTAAGCGCTGTTTACTTTTCATTATTTTTTCTGTGCGGAGCAATTGTACCGCGCTAATAACGCACGAAAGTTCTATGAGAAGTTTAACTGTTCACGTAATAAGGGCCACGTACCATAGCCCGATATATGTAAGGACATAAACGGGAACCTTCTTACAAACGAGCGTGAGGTGATCCAAAGGTGGCGGCAGCACTACGAAGAGCACCTGAATGGCGATGTGGTAGTCAACGGTGGCGGTATGGTAACGAACCTAGGAGCACGCGCGCAAGACATACCACTTCCGGCTCCGAATATCCAGGAAATCCAGGAGGAGATCTGACGGCTGAAAAACAACAAAGCTCTTGGAGTTAACCAACTACCAGGAGAGCTGTTTAAACACGGTGGTGAGTCACTGGCTAGAGCGCTACACTGGGTAATCACCAAGGTTTGGGAGTATGATGTTCTGCCGCAGGAGTGGATGGAAGGTGTCGTGTATCCCATCTACAAAAAGGGCGATAAGCTAGATTGTAGCAACTACCGCGCAATCACATTGCTGAACGCCGCCTACAAGGTACTCTCCCAAATTTTATGCCGCCGACTAACGCCAATTGCAAGAGAGTTAGTGGGTCAGTACCAGGCGGGATTTATGGGTGAACGCTCTACCACAGATTAAGTGTTCGCCGTACGTCAGGTATTGCAGAAATGCCGTGAATACAACGTGCCAACACATCATCTATAGCCGCATATGACACGATCGATCGGGACCAGCTATGGCAGCTAATGCACGAAAACGGATTTCCGGATAAACCGATAAGGTTGATCAAGGCGACAATGGATCGGGTGATGTGCGTAGTTCGAGTTTCAGGGGCATTTTCGAGTTCTTTCGAAACGCCGGGTTACGGTAAGGTCTTTCGTGTCTGCTATTAAACATCGCTTTGGAGGGAGTAATTCGAAGGTCAGGTATTGACACGAGTGGTACGATTATCACGAAGTCCATCCAGTTATTTGGTTACGCTGACGACATGGGTATTATGGCACGTTACTTTGAGAGGATGGAGGAAGCATACATCAGACTGAAAAGCGAAGCTTAACGGATTGGACTAATCATCAATACGTCGAAGACGAAGTACATGATAGGAAGAGGCTCGAGAGAGGACAACGTAAGCCACTTACCACGAGTTTGTATTGGTGGTGACGAAGTCGAGGTGGTTGAAGAATTCGTGTACTTGTACTCACTGGTGACCTCCGATAACGATATCAGCAGAGAAATTCGGGGACGCATCATGACAGGCAACCGCACGTACTTTGGACTCCGCAAAACACTCTGATCGAATAGAGTTCGCCGCCGTATCAAACTGACTATCTACAAAACGCTTATTAGACCAGTAGTTCTCTATGGACGATGCTCGTGGAGGACCAGCGCGCACTGGGAGTTTTTGAAAGGAAAGTGCTGCGTACCACCTATGGTGGGGCGTAGATGGCGAACGGTACGTGGAGGAGGCGAATGAACCACGAGTTGCATCAGCTGTTGGGAGAACCATCCATCGTTCACACCGCGAAAATCGAAAGACTGCGGTGGGCCGGGCACGTAGCCAGAATGTCAGACAATAATCCGGTGAAAATGATTCTCGACAACGATCCGACGGGAACAAGAAGGCGAGGTGCACAGCGGACAAGGTGGATCGATCAGATGGAGGACGATTTGCGGATGCTCGGCAGACTGCGTGGTTGACGACGTGTAGCCATGGACCGAGCTGAATGGAGAAGACTTTTGTGTACTGCACATGCCGCTCCGGCATTAGTCTGGTAATAAATAAATAAATAATCGATATTAATTGAAAATTTCGATTTGAACGTTAAAAAGATACATTGGTGACCTGACCTCTAAAGAAAAGTAATAAAGGCTGGGAATGACAATAAGGGGTGCTGCTCTAGTGGATCTCTGCAATGAAATATCACCTGAAACGGATTTCAAGCATTTTGTTTTTTTTTCATTTATGCACACAGCACCTTCAGATGATTGAGCACAATTGTTCAGTATTAGCATTAGCAATAATCAATTCGCATAAATGGGTAGGTGGGCAAGGTATGCCGAGTAGCCTTACTTCCATCCGATATCAAAAATAGTAATATTTATCACTATCTTATCTTCAGTGAATGCTGAGGAATGGAAGGATGGTTAGTTGGACACCTACCTAAGAAAGATGCAGAGATCTCTACGACCTCTTAGGGCGATGATATACTGACGCGTCGAGTGATGCGGTGCGCGTCCAAGCACTCGCGAAGCAGAATATCAGCAAGAGAAATTCTTTTGTCTTGGACGCGTTCGCGCACGCACACGCGTGAGTATGTCATCGGCCTTATAGGTGTCATGGAAGTCCTAGGAAAGGTTTAAAAGTAGGAATCGTTTTGGTAGAACGTGAAAAACGGAGAACTTAGGTTGACATACAAATTAGGATATTAGGAATGCTTTGATCACCGCGTGGCCTGTCTTGGTACAGTGTTCACCAAGTCACTACCCAAGCCGTTCCTGGGTGGTCGTTAGGCAGAATAACAGCGGTTTCAACAATGCTTGTTCTCTCATCCCAAGCAGCACAAGTCAGACAAAAATGGTTGCAGCTACTTCAATGTGACTAAACATGTGTGCTGTTAGGGATATGGCCCTCTGCTAATCTTCAGTTTCTATTCATTTCACACTTGCCGCTCGCTTGCGGTGTTAATCGAATCTATATCTTCATTACTTTCATCTACTTCCTTTCGCTTATCACCGAAAAATCCAATAAATTAATTTCGACAAATTAGGAAATGGATGAGTGTGGGATTGAACCCGTGATCTCTTGTTTATAAAGCAGAATTGGTACCCAATAGACCACCGAGCTCGTCTCCACAATTGGGATGATATAATACCGTCGTTGGTTGTGACAATGGGTCAAAGGGGGTGAGAATGAGTCGCTGTTTCAACTACTTAGAATTCTTGTGGAATATATTGAATGTATCTGAGGGCAAGAGGACTAAAATATTAGAGACATTTTTTAACGATTGTGTTCTACGACCTCCATACTGCCGGTGGGAGCGACGACCCATTCTCACCGTCAGACCCATTGCCATTGTCGATACCTATAGAATAGAAAAGTAAAGGTAATTGATACCCATTCCAAAGACGGTGAGCGTTTAGGAAAAGCTTAATGCAACTAGTATTAAGATGCATTAAAGCCGATAAAATTGGGTCACTAATCTACTGCTTGTGGGCTAAGTGTGTCCCCACCCAGTACAATAACTACCGTAACCAGGAATGAATACTCTAGTTCGATTAGCGAAACATCCTTTCTCAGACTAATTCAACTTGGAATATAATGGAACAAAACGAACGACTATGAAAGTAAGTACACTGTTTACATTTGTACTTCATCTCTAGGAAAAATCATATAAGCGTCTGCAATATAACAACTCTAATGTTTTACTGCGCTGTCATAAAATACCTATGATTATTTGGAAAAAACTAAACCTTGGTACAGCACAGTGTTGATATCGCTTGAGTGAAACATGAAGAGTCGAAAACAAAGTTAAACCTAACCAGAAACAACTCCGGAACTAAGGAAAAATCAACATTGCAGATGTATTTACCCCGATGGAATGATCCAATTTACGCCGAGCGTAATCCGAGCTTTCCAGCATTAATTGGCGAAAACACAGCAACAACGGTGAGAACAAGTAAACCACACCATACACCAAAATAACGAGCCGAACAGCAGCGCCAGAAGTTGCTTCCGCTATTTATATTCCGCACAATTTCATTTTGCTTATTTTTCTCATTTTTTGGTTTGTTTGTCTTATGCGAAGCTTTTCACTTGAAGCCGCAGATTGTATTGGCAGTGTGCAAAAAACTTATTTCACCGAAGAACTGTTGTTGCACACTACACTAGAGGACTACCTCCCCTTGTCCACTTGGCCAATCTTTCTATGTTACACGGTAAGAATGCTTAACCCATTGATGGGTACTATAGTTTAATTATCAACATTTAACAAACACCGTATTTGTTCTGTAAACGTGTGATAAATCTATTTATGTGAAAGAGATGCTATGCAAAAAGCACTAGTCATCAGTGAATCTTACCGTGTAGGGCAACTGCAAGAAGCTGAAAATCTTATATCGCCCACAATTCCATCACTGCCATCATCAAAAATTCATTTCCACCCAGCTGTAAGTAGAGAAGTGTATAGAGTGGAGTGGGCGGGCAACACAGCTCAAACCTATGTAGGATAAAGGGTCGGTAATGTGCTTTTCATGTGGGTCAGAATGTGAATTCGATGAAAACACGAACTGAAAATTCCTACCAATACTCGATTGATTTCAAGAAGATTAGGATTCATTCTTCCAGTATTGCAATCATTTGCCAATTCCAACTTGTGTACTAAAAAAATATGAAATTCCACTAAAAAAGCCTTTAAAGACAAGCGTTTTCAAGGGGACACCACTCAATTCGGCATTGCTTCCGAATTGTCATTTTTATTATCCCAACATTGCTGCGATAATGAAAATTACACTTGTGCGTTGCTTCCGCATTGAGTGTTGTGACCTTGTAAACACAAGTGCTTTTAACTTTGGATTTCGGGAAGCTTGTCCACAATATAATTTTCTATTTTTGCCTTTTTCGTGTACTAAGTATGTAAAGGTTGTGTTTTCGCTCCTGAACTAAACTCTGTGTGTGTGCAAAAATTCTCACCCATTTTTTGGTACTTATATTTTACTGATTTGCTTACTAGTTGCATTCGACGGAGAATTCTGTCCTATTGTTTCTTGGAAATTGGCCGGATTGGACTATGGGATCGGAGATTATAGACAAAATACATTTTTCACGTGAAAAACGCGTAAAACAGTCTTGCCAATTTTTAAAGTGCATACCCTTAACCGATTTGCTCGTAACAAGTTGCACTTGTCGGTGAATCCGGCTCTATTGTTTCCTATTAAAATTTATCTGGATCGGACTATGGGATCGAATATTATGGCCAAAACACTAATTTAAAACGCGTATAATAAAAATAGTGTTTTCGGAGGTGAACTAGCCTTGGGCTAAAAACCTCTTTAATAAAGATTATAATAATAATAATAAAAATAGTTTTTTTTGCAACTTATACTTGTCAGATTTGCTCGCAACAAGTTACGTTAAACAGGAGTTATGTTTAATTGAAGTATGTTTGTCTAATTGGAATAAGTCTGCTTTCGAGGATGACAACTGACAATGGATGAAATGAGGATGGGTCATTTTTTAATAACTAAGAATGCCAGCAAAAAGATTTATTCTATCTGCACTCTGCAGTCTGCAGATACTGACTAGAAAACTAAATTATCATTAAGGACCTTTCTGAACAGTTTTGTTATCCGACCTCCGGGCACCGACTGAGAACGATGACCCATTGTCACCTAAGCGATGACGGCACCCGTATACCTAAACAAACCAATTCAAATAATGACAGCAAAATTGATTTGTTAATGCTGCATAAAATTGAGCATTTTTTTGCAATCTGCCCCCAATCTGTTTATGGTTTGTCTTGTTTTCTTCTCCTCCATCAGAAGCGGCGAACAAGTGGTTCAGTGTCTGCGATCCACTCTGAGCAAGGGGGGCTCCCAACCCAATCAATAATTCCCATTATTCGGTTGCTACCAAAAGTGTTTGGAAAATTTGCGATACGAGCAACAGTCGTGCGATGAGTGTTTGAAAAACAAACTGCCCATCTTGTCCAGAAATACCGAAATGGGGAAAGTGGAACAATGGGAGTGGTTTTTTATTTTTTTATTTTTGGGAACATTCGTGCCAATTTTGTTTTCCCGACAGCCGGATGCGATGGAACGTTGGAGTAGAATTCTGATTTGCGGCAGACAACTTGTTCGAATGGGTGTGTTAAGTGTCGATGAGGCATGTTATCACAGCAGAAGGGATTAAAATATGGTGTTTCTGGCGTGTTTTTATCGATTTCGGGATATCTTATCTTCTGTCACCGACTGGGTCTCAATCAGGGTTATAAGTGCAACTCGCCATTGTGGTAGTAATGTAATGAAGCTAAAAGATCACACAGTGAACTGGACGTTTGGTGAATTATAAAGCGTCACAGTGATTTAACAAATGATTTTTGAACAGCGCCTATTAGGGAGGAATGGTCAAATAATTTCGACATGCAACAAAATTTATATTACAATCGAATTAAAACAACAAGTTTTTGTGACTACCTCTTCTTTTTCTTATTGTTATTACATCCCCCACTGGGACATTGCCGCCCCAAGTTACCATTTTTGCATTGTATATATCGTATATCATGAGGCTAACACGATGATATTTTTATGCCCAGCGAAGTCGAGACAATTTCCAACCCGAAAATTTCCTAGACCGGACCGGTAATTGATTCCAGCCACCTTCAACATGATCTTGCATTGTAAATAAACGGCGACAACCTTGTTGGATATTTACCTAAACGTGTTGAACTAAAAATGAGTAAGCTGAATGGAAAAATGACAAATACTTTTTCTCAATCTGTTTGTTGTTGTTACAACCCTTTACTGAATATCTAACTAATATTGGAGTACTCCTTATTTTAGATTTGGCGTAGATGGGTGTAGATATTTGCTCAGAAATGTGAAATGATCGATTTAACGAGTGATTTTATGCGTTGGGGTATTTTACCCCAAAAGTGCTTTGGGGCTGTCCATATACCACGTGGACAGGTTTTAATCAGTTTAATAGACCCCCTTCCCCCAGCATGGACAACTGCTCATATAAATTCTCAAAAATTTGTATGAACCGTGGACATTCGCCATACACCTCTTCCCCCCTAAACTGTCCACGTGGTATATGGACAGCCCCTTTTCAGATCATTTCTCTCTAGCTCTACACGCAGTCGCCTCGACTTGCATTCAAGCAATGAGGTGGGGCGTCAAGGTGTTGAGCATCAATTAGAATACCGGTTTTCCCGGTTGAAGTAACTGAATCTAAAATTATAATGTTACCAAATTCAAATAGAACATTGACTTTGTCTGTGTGTTGCATTCGCGGGGGACTTCATCAATCTCGATGCCTGTCATAAGACGAATTTAGTACTACTCCGATCAATTCCACCACGTTGCAATCTTTAAAGATACGTTTTTCGAACTCCACTGTAAGACCGTCTTCAGTGTCTCGTACTTGACTCGACTTCTTCCCAATCACGATGTTCATATTTCTCACATCTGAACGAATAAGAGTAACGAATTAAAATTCATAATTAATTCTTCCAATCTTTCAAGATTATTTTATCATAATTGAGGGAGCCAAACGCAAAAGACTTTAAGACAAAACCGTGTTTTGAGACAAATTGGTGAGCAGTTTGGTAATATTTTTTTCATTTCATACAAATTAGGCAAGCAGATGAAGCGAGTAATGAGGTGGAAACCCATTGGCGAACGTATCTGTGTGTTGATGATGCGAGCAAAATTTTCAATTACAGTCTAATCAATATTTTCGCACAGACAACCGATAAATCCGACGACGTGAGGGATACGTTATACTAAAGCCTATGGAGAATGCCTAAAGCATGACGTGAAAATTGTCATCGTAAGCGCTAGCGATCAGGTCGGTAGAGAGGTCCTTTTCCGTCCCATAATCCGTAGAGAGAGCCTTTACTCCGCTACTAATGACAACGGCCTAAAGCTAGTAAATTTCGTTGCTGCCAGAAGCATGGCCATCAGTAGCACCTGACGAAATTTTTATCCAGATAGAGTAATTGACAATACTCTGGTAGATAGGCGACATTTCCCGGAAGTTATGGATTTGCGGACATTCAGATGTCCGAGAATGAACTCTGATCAACTACCTCCTTGGCAATAAAATTCGATCACGGTTGTCAAGTCTATCAAACGAAAGATCACAGTGAACGACGTGTTACAATATCCACCGATTGTCGATGGAAGGAGTATCGGCTGAGTACCGCCAGAAGCTCGACGAACGGATAGGTGCAATCAACGTTAGTGACAACATTAATGATCTATGGGAGTCGATCGGTGAGAAGTGATAGGCAGGCACTGCAAGGAAGCGACTCAGGACGGGTTGGTTCGATGTGGATTGTGGAGTTTTAGAGAATGACAGACGAGAAGAACGTTGCCACAAGCCGGATGATGGTGTTGGGTATCCGGTTGAATAGAGATCGGTACAAGTAAGCAAGAGCAGCCGAAAAATGAACCCAATGTAGGAAGAGAAACAGTATGACATTAGATGAGGTTAAAGAAGCCATTAAAGAGCTGAAAAATATTAAGGCTGCTGGGAAGGACCAGCACCCGGATGAACTTCTCAAACATTGCAGTGAGCTGCTTTATGAAGTCCTGCACCATATTATGTCGAAAATATGGGAAGACGAGGAATTGTCTGCTAATTGATAGGAGGGCATCATTAGCCAACTTTTGACGTAGGACTTTCGTCTTTCTTTACTATACTAGGTGTCATTTAGATTTTTGGAAATCGAGAGCGTTACGCTGAAAGGGAAGATTTCGAACGTAACTACCCCTTTTATCTTTCGATGGATTTTTAAGATTTATATATCAATCGACTCGGACACTCTCCAGCAAATTGCCTATTTCATTGAAACTTAAGAAAAAAAAGCCAGCAAAAATTTCATATGTAACCAATCCCGTGCATTCCTAACACGGACATCAGAATGCGGTAAGTCACGGGCCTTCGGGTCCATCGCAAGATTTTCTTTAAGTATAAAAGAAGCAGTACCTGCCGTGTGCGAGTCATTACAATTGGTGATAGCAGCGCGTACTGACGTGCTTTTTGCTCGCGCATTTTTATTTGTTTCGTTTCGTTCGCTCGCTGTGTGAAGGCTCAAGACTCCATCACAATGTTTTGAGAATTAATGACTGTATCGCTTGTTTGTAATAGTGAGGCAATTGGTACGGAAAAGTGCAGCAGCGATAGATAAATTTTGTTTACAACTGGGGTGGGTGGAAATGGGGTGTTAAAAATATGCCAGCGTATGCATAATGTTGCCAGACTTAACGAAATGTTTATTCTATATCATAACATATGTTCACGGTGTATCAAATATATGGGTATTTATCGCTTTAAAATTTGTTATTCACCACTTGGAATTTAACAGAAGCATAAATAACATGTTTAATTATTTATTTCTGGTATATTTGTTCAATCCGACAAACAGCAATGATTTTTTCCAATAAACAAATCTGGCAACAATGAAGAGATGATTATTTTCTTGTGCATGCACACCTTTGTTTGCGTATTGGCTGGCGTATACGCTGTATTGTTCGGATTGAATGAAGTTGCATCGCGTAGATTTTGTACTCACCATTTCACTTATTGCGCTAATGAATTTGAGTCTTCCGCAATACGGTCGTCAAATTTGTCTCTCACTTCGATTTTTGGAAAGCAGTTTTCGACAGTTTTTGGACGCGAAGTGAATGAATTGGTAGTCAATATTGAAGAAAAATGTGAAACTCAGTTAGTGAATATGTTTTAGGAGTGATTTAATCAAGGAAACAGTGGGAAAAGATCAAGTGAAAAATCAAGTGCGTGTGTATGTGTTTGCTCCGAACGTTCGGAGTTAGTATGCGTTCGATAAAAATACGAATGCCGGCCCAGGAAAAAAGGCAGTTTTCAGCGTTTTTCCTGCAATTCCTCAGTAATTGTTAATTTCTTCTTATGGATCCTGTACACCTCCGGTGGTGCAAAGGGCCGACTTGAAAGATCTCCATCCTGAGCGATGCCCGGCTATCGCTTTAACCTGTTGCCAGGTTAGATTTCGGTCGACTTCTTTTATTTCTTTATTGAGGCTTCGCCGCCATGAGCCTTTGGGTCTGCCTCTGCTGCGATGTCCCGCTGGGTTCCAGTCTAATGCTTGCTTACAGATTTCGTTTCCGCTTGTTAATTGTTGTTAATTTGGATAAGTGAAAAATTTATATGAAAATGTAATGAATATAAAATGATGGGGTAAGTCGGCAAATAGCCCCAAAATATTGAATTTAGTTCAAAACTTTATTAGTATTTGTGCGTACTCGAATAAAATCATCGTCATTATCGGATTGATTACGGTTTACAGAGCCTTAACCCAGCATGCAGTCGCCAGCGGTAGAACTGCCGGTGGGTCTGCGAATATGCATGAAAGAAGTGGGCGCATTTTTTGTCATTCTTGATGATGGTCGAATGCAGTGGTGTCGGCTGCTATGGATTCAATCGCCAATCGCATCGCTCGGAGTTCACGGCTGGAGGCCGATGATGGCTGAAGCAGCGAGGGCAGCGGTGGTGGACGAAGAAGAATAAAATGAGAGAGATTTGGTCTGCTCATCCACGAAAAGTGATTGGTTTCATAATCCACATGATCCCGGGATGGGTACGATGGTATAGCATATGACTGACCATGGCATATGACTGACCATATGTTAAGTTGTGCTTGGTACTTGGACACGTACATTAAAACATGGTTAAGTCCGCAAAAAATAATTTCCAGAAGAATATTTAAATAAACAATATCTTATACTTTGTTTTCCATTTTCTGAGAAATTATATTATTGAACTTGACGTAGACTCGGAGTTTAGAATCAGAACATTAAATAAGAACCAACCCAATTGGTGCTGCATTTCTCTTTGGAAAACGGGACAATTCCCCTAAAATAGCACATTTTGCCCAAGTCTGGAAATTTTTTTAATAGATTTTTTTAACTTCAAATACTATCATCAATAACAAATCTATAAATGCCCTACATTTGCCTAAGTAAATAAGGGCTTAATAATTAGAAAGAAAGCAGTTCTAATTATGTACTTTATTATTAGTTTGATTTCCTGAAGTTTTGAATAAACAAATTGCTAATAATTCTACACAGCACTGAAGTTGTCGTTTCCAATATCTATACCTATGATCAAACTCCATAGATCCATAAGTTAGAAGTTAAATGTAAACACGTTACGTATATAAAAGTCCTACGTCTACTCGCGGTTCTGTTAAAAACATTACCCATTGCTCGTTTTTAAGAACATACTGGAGTGCGCCAATTACCGAGAATTAGCTTTCCTTAATTAGGTGTACAAAATAATTGCTCGTATTGTGTTAACAAATCGAGACCGTTTGAAGAGTCCTTCGTCGGCGAATACTATGCAGGTTTTCGTGAGGGCCGATCAAAGACGGATCGAATGTTTATCCTGAGACAAATCCTAGATGAATTCCTGGAGTGCTAATCATCTGTTTATTGATTTCTAAGCAATGTGGCGTTCAGTAAAAAGAAATTAATAATGGCAAATTATGCTAGAATACGGTTTTCCGGCGAAACTGCTACGGATGATTCTTGTAACGTTGGACGGATCGAAATCATCAATCAACATCATCAACATCAAACAACACTCGCAGAGATCCCTCCATCTTCTCATGTAGTACAAAAGAAAGCAATCGAAAAGTCCCTTTAAGGAATATTATATCCTCTTGTTGTAAACTTTGTACAAAATTTCGAATTAAACAAAAATGTAAAAAAAAAATCATGTTTCGCCTAATTTTAGAAGGTTTGCATCAACAATATTAAAATCTATCGAATGCATTCTGATGATATCAAGATGGTCAATATTGGACATATATCGAATAGCGATCATGATTTGTTAAATATATCATGTATCTATGGTGCAAAATCAATTTCTGTATACGGTAGCTGTCCCCCGGGTCCGGACAGTGATTAGTTTCATGTGATCTAATAGCCATTGTTTGCACCTGTTTTGTTAAATTTACTTCAATTCAATTGTTTTTCCTTGCTGAGATATCAGAAAGCCACAGAAATATGTAGAAACAAAAATTGAAGATGCCATTGACAATGGAGAGAATTTTAAGTAGGATGTAAGAAATTGAGCTGGAGAATCAAATAAGCTCTACTAACACGTTTTAATATCCACAACTTGAAAAAAGGGAAAAATATTACTATTCTAAATGATGTATTTACTAATGTATATAGGAACTTTATCATATTTGAACATAATGCAATAGTGGCCGGTACTCGGAGTCACTTTTCTGAACCGTGAAAATTTTCACAAAAATTCATCATAAAAATACATCGTCGAAAAACGAGTTAAATGGTCAAATATCGTTTGTATGAATCATGATTGATCATATTTTGTGTATATGGTTTACACGTAAACATAATCCAGATAATTAGATAGATTTTCGTTGAATGGCTTATGTGTCCGGCACTGGGGGATCTCGTCCTACATGCAGCTTGGCTTATTACGGCTTATTACGGACTTCATAACCAGCTTAAGTCCAGTAGTCTGCGTATGAAGACGAAATTCGCAATGTATACTACTCTGATTCTTCCGGTGCCTTTATACGGCGTTAAAGGAGGCTGATCCGAGAGCTTTCGGAGTATTTGCAGATAATACTCGGCGGTAAGTGTGCAGATGGAAAGAGAAAGTTTCTTTCGTACGGAAAGCCTTCATTCCGCTACCAACGATCATGGTCTGCGACTTGTAACCTTTGCTGCTGCTAGAAGGATGGCAATAAGCAGTACCTACTTCGCATATCCGAAGAATATCCGCAAACACACCTGGCAACATCCGAGTGGAGACACTTGCTCACAGATAGACCACGTGCTGGTCAACGGACGACATTTCTCGGATGTTGTAGATGTAAGGTCCTTCAGAGGTCCGAACATCGACTAGGATCACTATCTTGTGTAGTTGCAAAAATTCAGGCGCAACTTTCCAGCGTCACGAATTCACGAAACTACAGAACGATGCGTTTCAATATCCAACGATTGTCAGTTGAAGGAGTTGCTGAACAGTACCACCAGAAGTTGGACGAGCGGATTGGAGATGCCACAGGATCTGGCGACGTCAACAGATTGTGGGAAAATATCCACGAAGCTGTGACTACAACAGCACAGGAAGTGTTAGGCACTGCACAGCGACGCCAACGAAATGGTTGGTTTAATGAGGAGTGCCAGCGAGTGACGGACGAGAAAAATGTAGCTAGAAGTGGCTCGTACCCGTTCCAACAGAGAGCGTTACAGTGTAGCAAAGGCAGAAGAGAAACGAATCCACCGCAGAAAAAAAGGCAACACGAAGAGAGTGTGATAGCTGAAGCGCAGGAGAACATGGATAGAAACGATATGCGGAGGTTTTACGCAACTGTCAATTGTGCGCGGCATAAGACTGCGCCTGTGCCCGCCATGTGCAATTACCGAGAGGGGAATTTGCTGACCGACAAGACTATGATGGCAGCCAGGTGGAAGGAGCACTTCGAAGATTTGTTGAACGGTGAAAATGAAGGTGTATTAAGGAGCAGGATGGACATAGTCGGCGACGGTCAAGCTGTGGAACCACTAACGCTGGACGAGGTTAAGAAGGCTCTAAACGAGCTGAAAAACAGTAAAGTTGCTGGGAAGGACGAGATCCCGGTCGAGCTTCTCAAACACGGAAGTGAGCAACTGCATCAATCAATCCACCACATTATCCAGAAAATATAGAAGGATGAAGAACTGCCTGCTGGCTGGTTAGATGGCCTCATATGCTCAATCTATAAGAAAGGGCACTGACTAGAGTGTGCCAATTACAGAGGGATCACCCTTCTGAACTCGGCGTACAAAATCCTGTCGCGTACCCTGTTTAACAGACTGAGATCGCTTGGGGAGTCCTTCGTCGGCGAATACCAGGCAGGTTTTCGTGAGGACGCCTGCGGATGATCCTTGATAAATTCCGGGAGTACAGCTTGCAGACTCACCATCTGTTCATTGATTTCAAAGCGGCGTACGATTCAGTAAAAAGAAATGAGCTGTGGCAGATAATGTCCGAACATGGTTTTCCGGCGAAACTGATTAGACTGATACGTGCAACGATGGATAGCTCGAAATCAAGTATTCGGATTGCAGACGGATTGAAACAGGGTGATGCACTAGAGATCGCGATTAGGAGAACTGGCGTGCAGAGGAACGGCACTATCATCACACGGTTGGATATGCTCCAGGGCTTTGAGGACGACCTCGACCTTATTGGAATCGATCGCAGGGCAGTAGTGTAGGCTTTTGTCCCACTGAAGAGGAGACGGCGAGGATGGCCTTAATCATTAACTTTATATCATTAACAAGACAAAGTACATATTTGTGGATAGAGATAGAAAGAGACCTAGTGGTGTTGGTGCCAAGGTAGTGCTTGCGGGGATGTGTTTGCAGTTATTGAAGATTTTGTTCACCTTGGAACGCTTGTGACATTGACGTTTTCCGTTAAGTGAGAAGACTTATTGCTGCGGGTATGGCCTTCTGCGCCTCAGCAGCTTAGGTCCGAAAAAAGGAGGTGGAAACGAAATTTGCTTTGTATAAAATGATTATACCAATGGCAATTGAATGCGTGAGTATGAACGAGTGAAACTGGTTGGTTTGATTGCTTGATTTGTGGGTGCTATCGCACCGCCCCTCCCCCTCTCCCCTTCAAAAATTCTATCTTTAATACTTATAGGAAAACCTTCGGCTTGAACAAACCATCAGCTGCTATGAAGGATTTTCATTCCAGGTAAAATTGCAAAAAATGTTATAATAGGACTACGATACTCATTCCAGAAGGTGAGCTGGATTGGTTTGAGCCTATAGCTTTACGAAATCGACAAAAATACAGTAGCTGTTATTGGTGCATGCTGAAGGATCTTTCCTTCATTTTGAAGACCTCAGTTCGTAATCATGGAATTCGGTAAGTTTACAGTGGACTGGGAATTCCAACGAACGGGATAGCCAAACGAACTGTGAAAATAGGTAAGTCGTTGCTGAAAAAAGTGTTCGAATCAAAACTGAATTTCTTGGAAGAGCTTCTACAGTGGAGGAGCAAACTTGACCAAGTGAGTAGTGCTCCAAATCAGCCTTTGGTGAATCAACGAAACCGTTTCGGAGCTTCAAACAACGTTATCGACAGGAAGCTATACTAGGCTATAAAGGCGAACTCAAGGTATTTCCAAGCCATGACATAAGAGAACCAGTTTTCGTTGAAAGGACTCCACTCGAGCAGAAAAAATGAATACATAAGACTGTTCGTAGTACATTTCTGTAGTGTTCTGCTATTGTAGTGACAGTATCGTCATGATATCGTAATAAGTGACGATTGGCCATGAGCTGCAGGAGTTGCGAACCCAGCAACCATTATTTGAACAACCATAAGGGAAATACCCGGCCTTAGAGCATCGCCACGCGCAGATTTGATGAATACGAATCGTATTGGGGATGTCAGATATGATATGAAAATGCGAATGTTAAAGAAAACTCGATTCATATATAGTTTTCAATGACTCTACATTCCAAATGGAACTTGGGCTGCTTTCCAACTTAGTGTTCTATTGACTATTAACATGTTCATAGTTATTAATTGGAAGTTTTTCTAGCCCGCCATTACATGAGTATGTATGATGTATCTTGTGTGGCAAGCACAATGGATATATGTACTATGCACAGGGAATCGAGAATGATTCCCATCCGAAAACATCGGATGCCGGACTGAGAAACGAACTCACTCCGGATTGACAGTCCTACGCTTAATCGCAAGGCTAGTTGGAGACCCCATGAATATCTCAATTATATTAGTTTTTCATTTGGTATTTTGACGTTGGACAACGTCTTACCCGAAGGTACTGTGTGTCAAATCAGTCACGAAATCATGTAAGATTTTGAACGATAATACAGCCTTTATCTTTCGATGGATTTTTGAGATTTATATATCAATCGACTCGGAAACTTCCCAGCAATTTTTCGATTTCATTGGAACTTTTGATTATTCAAGATAAGCTTTCAAAAATTTCAATTCTTGTCCTACCCAGTAAAAATATCAGAATCAACCAATCCCGTTCATGCATTTCCAACACGGACATTAGAATGATATAAGCCACAAATGCCAGCGGAATAAGCAACAGATAGTCCGAATGCTGCGAACGAAATGGTGCAACATATTCGAACAATGAATGAAGTTCAAATCGGTAATTACCCTCTTCCAGTGATTATTGTGGCCCTGAAAAGGGCCTTTTTGTTTATTACAGTTAATCTGCTTCATTTTCTCAGCGGCATCAAGCTATATGTAACTCGAATGCTGTTGCCCTGTGAGAAGACCGATCTGTATTGGTAGACGTACTTTAATTTCCTCCACCAGCACTTCCGCTTCTGTTTCCGCTTTCTTGTTCTCCAAAACTGTTGCTAGCTTCTTGCGCTTTTCCTGCTTACGATCACTCATTTCGCAAGAAGTGCACGCGTCTGATTGCATAAATAATATCCTTACGTTGTCCGACGTCTACCTTGCGGTCGTGTCTTGTACATGACCCTTCTTTTTCTGATTCACATCTACACAACTTTGCCTATCGGTTCCAATTTAAAAGCATTTACAATGCTTTTAGAAACTTAATAATTTAGGGCATCCAAAAACTCATTCTGACTTAGAACATATACCGTGAAGTACCCTAATTTCGCGCACTTAAGATCTGACAAAGTTAAAACGTTCATTAAAAAACATGTAGTGGCCATTTGCAAACATTTGCTACTGCATCACGTAGTAGAAGGATTCTAGGTTCTCAAAAAAATGTTACTTGCAAATTTTGCTGCTATTTAAAAAAAAATGGGGTATGAATCCGAGACCGTTGTATGCTCCTTATTTCGCGCAAGAAAATAGGATAGTTCCTAATTTCGCGCAAAAGTGTTCCTAACTTCGCTCATGTTTGGAATTGAATATCGTTATTGGTTTGATGAAATATAATCAATTAACCAATAGAAGCATGCATCCATTGTTCAAAATATGCAGATAACGGTGTCAGACAGCCGTCAGTGACCCATTCTTTAGTCGAAATGGTATGTGCCTATATTTCGACCCTGGAGCTTTGCTTAGATTTTACTTTATGCATTTTAGTTGACACAAGTCATAATTCCTAAAATATCGTTTGCTTCTGAAATATAAACCATATTTTAAGAAAAAAGGCATTGTATGAGCAATGTTTAGCTGGTGTATAAAAAAAGTTTAAATTTTCGAGACGTCATGAAAGGAAGTCTTAAACTCCGCTATCTCTTACATAGGACATCTTCAAATATGTGTTTTATTCAAGACATCTTCAATATTATATACATTATCGAAAAAGCTGCTGTAGTTTTATCTTAAGTTTAGCATCATTTTACACATCGCACATTTTAGCATCATTTTACACATCGGATTTGGTAGCTATTGCAGGCACTGATCTATAAGATTTTTCAAGTCAACATTAGTCGATGTCGGTGGTTATCCGCCTGAAAATTAGATAAAAAGCGTATGGGAATGAACTTTTCGGGTTCTATTCAGTGTAAAACTGTCCTGTGTATTAATTGCTTTTGTTTCATTAGAATGTTGCAAATGAAACTACGCAACAACAATAAACGAAATTAGGCACCATAATTACTCTCATATACCTAATTTCGCTCACAAAGCGAAAGTCTAAATAAACACAAAATACATAAAATTTTACACTTTTCAATAGTAATGACGAATAAACATATCCAACAGAGCATAATGGATACAAATATTTCCAAAAAGTAGCCAGTTTTGTACAGTAAAATCATTTGTTTACTTGGGTCATGTTCTTCGTCGCTGTGCTAAGCACAAGCAAATATGGCGGTCGATGGGAGGATCAGATTGAAATAATTTTATTTGGTGTACTAAACCAAGTTTGTTTTTCAATTTTTTTCGTGAAAAACATTCAACAACAATGATATTTTGTAATCCTCCAGATTTTTCAATTTTAACTGGTACCTAAAAGTTGAAAAAAATAAATGATTTCTCGCTTAACTTTTCAAAAGGTCCTATGTAACATTTTTTTCATGAATTAATTTGAATAGCGCAATCAACAGAACAACACGAAAGCTTTTGATTGCAGTGCTCAAATTAATTCATGGAAAAAATGTTACTTAGGTCCTTTTGAAAAGTTAAGCGAGATTTTATAATGCGCGTTAGTTAGGGCGCGCGCGAAATTAGGGCACATCACGGTATTTGAAAAAAAAAAACACCTGCTCATATGTACGTGCAAATATCAATATTGTTACTTTCAGCTTGTTAGATTATGGCAACGGTAAACAAGGTATGTATTTGCAAACTGTACCCAAACAACGCGAAACATGTTAGCGGCTGTTGGTTAAACATTTAACAATTCAAACAATATGGTCCATTACTATGATGACGTCTTCTAATCACACGGCAGATCCAACTCTGAACAGTACTGACGGTAAAAAAAGGCACATACGAAATGCTTTTTCAGCATTTACGATTTAAACATGTGTGAAATTATTCTGTTACACCTCAATAGGTATTACTAATTACAGTGTTGTTTTACGATATGAATCGAATTCATGCGCCTATTTGGTGTTGGTTGTTGAATAAATAAATTTTCGAGCGTGTCACCGAAGAAAAAGTAAAATCTTGAAAGTTGAACGAGTTAAGATATAGGTTAAATGATTTTCTACAACTTTTTTTTTAATTACTAAGTCAGTGATATTTAATCTTTTTGGCTTACTCGTACAAAAAAAATGGAATGAAAAGCGTTAATTTTACTATAATCTACTAAGTATGTATTATCATAGCCCCAATACCTACATTCACGCAAAACTCTTAGGGGGGCACCTATCCAAGAGACTTAAAACAGGTTTAACGCCTTAACTTTGTTTCGACGACCCTGCACTAGGGTTAAGGTGGATCTATTATGCGGTGGTGGGAAATACGGAACGTATTGCATTTCTTTTTGGGATTCATAATATTATATTCAATGGATAGTCTATACATCATGGACATAAACTTTTCTGAAATTGTGTTACTATAAGACAATCAAACTTTCATGTGAAACATTACTAAACATTAGAGGCTTTCCTTTATGTGTGAAATTCTACTTCTCTTTCTGCCGAAATTCATAGAAAAATGATTTGATTGTTCTAGGATATTGTGCTTTTTTTGCTGAAAAGTCTTCTAAAGGTAATAATTATAGAACAATATACCCTATTCAACAGTAATCGCGTCATCTACGCGTATTACGTTGTGTTGTCTGTCAAGGTTGGAATTCGGTTATCAGTCTTATCACGGTTTGGGTCGCGTACAGAGGCGAAGCTGCCTAATAAAAAGTAATTTACAAAACGGAATTTACAGCAGAGATATAAACGTTAAACAAACAAATAAAAAACAAAAACATTTATATATCTATGAGAGCCCGAGCCCAGTTTATTCAATTTACTAGTGCACTCGTAGCAAATATGTTTTTTACATACATATGTATTCATTAACTGCGTTTGAGTGTTGTTCCTTGCCGGAATGGACAAATTTTCGTAGTCTATGATTTGAAAAGTTGATTGACGCTGAAGTTCTCAACGACTAAAACCAAACTGTGCAAAAAAAAAACTGGGTATAATGAAAAAATATGGTTTAAGCAAAGATCTTCAAAAACATAAATGAAATTCCAATTATATTATGCACAATAATGAATGAGTCTGGTTGATGTGGGAGGAAATCAACTAAGTTTGAAAAGTTATACATACATAAAATTGGAATTGGGAGTATTTAAAACTGAAAACTATCAAAATATGTTTCATGTCAATTTATTGAATTCAAGTTTTTGTATTTCCATTGTCTAGTTTTGTAGTTGTCCAATGCGGCATGGAAAGAACTCTCATTAGGATATGAAACCAAGTATGGCTTCATAGCATTTTTAAAAAAGTAATCAACGTGTCAAAATGCAGAAGGAGGTGATAACCTACCTGGGACGTAAAACAACTTAAAATAAATGTACATAAACACAACAATTTTAATGAAATGAAATGACTATCTTGATAGTATACCTTTTTGACCACCGGCGCATGCGAAGGGGCTCCCACATGGTGCACCGGCCCGCGGCGTTGTAGGAGTCGTAGTGAGTGCCGCCGCCACCGTGGAAGCACTGTCATGTACCTGCGTGGCAGCAGTTCCGATGGTTTTGGCCAAGTTTTTCCGACGCTGCAGCAGTTCCTTCTTCCACTGGGGGATCGGTTCCACTCCACCGGTGGGGTTCGCTGCTGTTGGTGATGCGTTAGTGGTAGCAGACTCCGCCATCATGCGCAAACCGATTACGAAATTTATTTATTTTATTTTTTTGGTTAGTCACTCACAGCACACTGAATTTGCTCTACTCCGTATATGTATTATATTGTTAAGCCACTATATTGCGGTTGTTGTTGTTATTCTCAATCACCGCACCGTGCACCGTCACACCACCGTCGCACTTTGGTTGTGTGAATTTCGTTATTGTGGTTATTTTCACTCTTTTGTTATTGTTTTATGTTAATGAGTCTTTCGCTAGGAAACCGTTTTTCCACATGCTCTCTTTCTCCGGCTGTTCGCCATCAAGGTATTACGTGTTATGACTATCTTCGCTGCAACCAGCCCGGTTATGCACTTCTAGGACGCGGCCATATTCGAGCTAATATCTTCAGAAGAAAGCACTAAAAGAACGCAAAATTATTGATTTTAACCCCGTTTTCCCTCTTCACTTCGAAAGAACGAATAGGATCCGCAACTGCACAAATCACTTCCCCAGCTACTGACAGGTTCGCCAAAAGACTGACTCAGCACGCAACCTGGCCTGAGGTTGACCAATTTCCAGAAGGTGTTGTCGCTAATGAGAAATCAATTTTGTTACCTCTCGATATTATTGCACTATCTATCCCCTTTAGAGTTTGGCGGTGGCACTGATAAGATAAGTAACGGTAAAATAAACCTGCGCGGCTGATGAAAAGCGATTCTGGAACGACGACACCGAACAGCGACGGACGTCGCTACGTTCCATGCCCACTTGATGAACTGAAGTTCTGGGTGGAGTGTTCCCTGATGCAAGCAGCTCCCATCTAGAACAACGCCACACCGGGAGCCCTTCTTCCACCGATTATAATATGAATACCTACTAGTGGAACCAGTTAGAACAACGCAGATGGGAAATGTGGCTGGCATAATCTGCAACTAAACACGCAACGAGTGAGCCTCCCCCCGATTATTTCGCATTTTTAGATTCATCAGCGCCTGTGCCTCGCGCGCCAGACCCATCGGCAATGAGTAGGAAAGCATGGAGCGGGAACAGGTGGATGGTGACGCACACTGGGGCAACCACACAGTTCATGTGGAAAAAAAATAAAAGCAATCCAACCTTGTCGTAGATTGAAAAGTTTTCTCCTATTTGAAAATTCCATATTTCAGATTGAATATTAAAGAACTTTCATCACTGGCGGAGCCAGAGGTGGGGCACCACTCGTCACAAGTACCTACGGTGTTGTTCGAAAAGGCAACGTTCTTGCATCCAGTGGTGCACCACCAAACAATAAAGGCTGGCGCTGCCAGTGACGTTCATTCTCGTTTCAAGTATATAAGATAAACCAAAACAGCACTAGTAGATAGATCCCATTGCGGCAGCAGGGACTATGTCCAAGGGTTTGAGATCCCTCCCCAGGCCATCTGCGAGTTGTGGCGCCTGCCTAGGATGTGGTGGGGTTTGACAGTGGGCCCTGTTAAACCTCTATAAAAAGCTGCATGTATCCGCAAGTAGGCTCCGGCAAAGCGACCGTGTGCCGCTCAAAGCGCACAAGCCCAAGTCCTGGTGTTAGGTGGGACGCTAAACAGCCCTGACACGACGGCCCTCCGACGAGACAGGCGGTTTGCGCAGGCCCAATAAGCCGCCTGGAAAACCAATCATTACGAACAATATAAGAGATAATGCGACTTGATATAATCGGCATAGACCTAGGCGACGAATACAGGATCACGATTGGAAGCTTGGAACATGGAACTGCAAGTTGCTAGGTTTCGCAAGTTGCGACAGGATAATCTACGATGAATTACATCCCGCAATTTCGACGTCGTAGGGCTGCAGGAAATCTGCTGGACAGGACAGAAAGTGTGGAAAAGCGAGCATCGAGCGGCTACCTTCTACCAAAGCTGTGGCACCACCAACGAGCTGGGAACCGGCTTCATAGTGCTGAGAAAAATGCGCCAACGCGTGATTGGTTGGCAGCCAATCAACGCAAGAATGTGCAAGCTGAGGATTAAAGGCCGTTTCTTCAACTATAGCATCATCAACTTGCACAGCCCACACGAAGGAAGGACTCAACGACGAGAAAGAAGCGTTCTATGCACAGCTGGAGCAGACATACGGTGGATGCCCACTCCCGAGCAGGAGAAATTGGCTAAATAATACTTAATTCTGTTATTGATACCATACTCTGTTGTGCACTAGCCCTGCATAAGAGGTAAAATACCAAAGAAATAATACTAAAAACTAATATGCACAATACTTAAGCCATAACAAACTCAGTTATTAAATTGAATTTCAATACCAAATGCATAACCAATTATTATTTGTTTGGTATTGAAGTACCTAAGTATGGTATGCCTCAAGCATTCTGTATATAAGTTTTTGGTATTATTTTTTGGTATTTTACCTCTTATGCAAGGCTAAATCATACCAATTTCTGTTATCGAGGTCGTTGCTCCTGCTCGGGCTGCGGGACGTCAAAATCGTCATCGGTAACATGAACGCTCAGGTAGGGAGGGTGGAAATGTATAGACCGGTCATCGGATAGGATAGTCTGCATATCGTATCGAACGACCAACGGTTCACGATGCATAAACTTTGCAGCCTCCCGCGGAATGGTAGTCCGAAGCACTTTCTTCCCCCGCAAGAATATCCACAAGGCCACATGGAAATCACCTAATCTAGTAACGGAAAACCAAATCGACCACCTTCTAATCGACAGCAAATTCTTCTCCGACATCACAAACGTCCGCACTTACCGCAGTGCGAATATTGAATCCTACCACTACCTCGTTGTAGTATGTCTGTGCTCAAAACTCTCGACGGTGTACAACATACGTCGCGGCTAAACATTGGGCGGCTACAAGACGGTAGACTAGCCCAAGACTACGCGCAGCAGCTGAAAGTGGCACTCCCAACGGAAGTATGGTAATGAATCTAGGAGCACGCGCGCAGGACATGCGACTTCCGACTCCGAATCTCCTGGAAATCCTGGAGGAGATCAGCCAGCTAAAAAACAACAAAGCCCCTGGAGTTGACCAACTACCAGGAGAGCTGTTTAAACACGGTGGTGAGGCACTGGCTAGAGCGCTGCACTGCGTAATAACTAAGGTTTGGAAGGATGAGGTTCTGCCGCAGGAGTGGATGGAAGGTGTCGTGGCGGGATTTATGGGTGAACGCTCTACTACAGACCAGGTGTTCGCCGTACGTCAGGTATTGCATAAATGCCGCGAATACAACGTGCCCACACATCATCTATTTATCGACTTTAAAGCCGCATATGATACCAGCTATTGCTGCTAATGCACGAAAACGGATTTCCGGATAAACTGATACGGTTGATCAAGGCGACGATGGATCGGGTGATGTGGTACGATCTTCACGAAGTCCGTCCAGTTATTTGGTTTCGCGGACGACATTGATATTATGGCACGTAACTTTGAGAGGATGGAGGAAGCCTACATCAGACTGAAAAGCGAAGCTAAGCGAATTGGACTTGTCATCAACACGTCGAAGACGAAGTACATGATAGGAAGAGGCTCAAGAGAGGACAACGTAAGCCACCCACCACGAGTTTGTATTGGTGATGGCGAAATCGAGGTGGTTGAAGAATTCGTGTACTTGGGCTTACTGGTGACCTCCGATAACGATACCAGCAGAGAAATTCGGACACGCATCGAATAGAGTTCGCCGCTGTACCATACTGACTATCCACAAAACGCTTATTAGACCGGTACTTCTCTACGGACACGAGACCTGGACGATGCTCGTGGAGGACCGACGCGCACTGGGAGTTTTCGAAAGGAAAGTGCTGCGTACCATCTATGGTGGGGTTCAGATGACGGACGGTATGTGGAGCAGGCGAATGAACCACGAATTGCATCAGCTGTTGGTAGATCCATTGTTCAAACCGCGGAAATCGGAAGACTGCGGTGGGCCAGGTACGTAGCCAGAATGTCGGACAGTAATCCGGTGAAAATGGTTCTCGACAACGATCCGACGGGAACAAGAATGCGAGATGCACAGCGGGCAATGTGGATTGATTTCATGCATTTTCATACGTTGCTATTTCGACAGTTTTTCACTCCGGCGGTGTCTGGTTATAGGGCTGCTATAGAAGGCTTTTGTGTACTGCACATGCCACTCCGGCCTTAGTCTGATAAAGTGTAAGTAAGTCTTTTACGGACATGAGACATGGACATTAGAGTGGGGCTTGGTTTTTTTTTCAAATCAATGCTTTTTCGAAACCATTCTGGGTCCCAAACAACTGTGCAGAATTTGGGCCCGATTGATAGCTTCTTCGTTTTGACCCGTAATGCTGGGTAGACACTTTAACGTGGTGTGTTACGGGGTAAGATCTACCACGGTTACATTGCCAGCTACAGGCAAATCCTGACCCAACGATTACCTTCCTCATTATCCAACTCCGTGGTACTTATGAGGGTGTCGCTAAGTCGGTGGCCTCTCGTTAAGTAAGTACCACATCAACACTTCCTTCCTCTCCCTAGTTACGGTGAAGATGGGCGTGGCCAGGAGTAGAAATTCTCATGCTTTTGTTATTTTTGTTTGAGACTGGAATCAAGGACCATTCCCCTTCTTGATTTCTGATAGCATTCTAGATAAGGATCTCAAAAGTAACATGAGTATCACTAGTGTCCAATCTACGAATTACACCGTAACAATGCTAATGCTAATGCTAATGCGATTAATAGCTTCCTCGCTTTCCACATCGCGATTGGAGTTTGCATGGAAATTAGTATGGGAAACCTATATTTTTGCATTTTTTCTTATTGAGGTTTCAGTTCAACTCAAGGATGCCGAAAAACTTTGCTGAAGAACGTACGTTGCTGTAACGTTCACGAAAAATGCACGTATAAGTTAAAAGTTGAAATTGATTGTGCGATGCGGAAAGCGAGAACACAACCAATCGATCCCATGTTTTGCACAATTGATTGGAGTCCCAAAACGATTCAGAAAAACCTTGATCTCACTTGATTCGATGAAGTTTACGATTTTCCATACAACTGCGCCTCACTCTAATAGATATGGACGATGCTCGTGGAGGACCAACGTGCATTTTAAATATCAGCAAGGAATGCCTTAAAAATCGAACATGAATGTTATTTTGTATGAATAATTGGTTGTATTCTAATATGTTAAAGAGGCTCGAGCCACAATGGAATTGAAAATAAAAAAGACAGAAACACCGTCTTCGACCAGAGGTCGTACAGACTGAACACTTAACACCTAGCATGAGACAACGGACAGAACACATAACATCCAGTGGACCAGTGGAGATTTTTTCTATCACGAACAGTATCCTCCATACCGGGACGGGAATCGAACCCACACTCCCTAGCACATACGTCTAGGCACGGCTAACCACACGGCCACGAAGCCCACCAAGGTTTTAACCACGTAAAATTGGTTGCATACCACAGTGTGCATCGGCAGGCGAAAAGGGGCAAACAACGCATGGGTCGGTGGTAATTTAAACTGGTTTGCAACGCGGTGTAAGCCCTGGAAAGGGGGGACGGACGGACGGAACTCGTCATGATGCGCCACCGCATAGGCAGATTGTCCATCTGTTGGGACTACTACTACAGTAGACAGGGTTCAACTAACTTGGATTAGTTTTGCCTTGGTTAGTGCGTCCAATGTTCTGTAACGAGCGATCAGAGTTGGTGTGCCGATGTTTTGGAAACATATTGTCCCTCGCGTTTTTGTCAGTGTCAGTGATATGAATGCGCTATAATAAAATTTAAGAAAAATAATCCTAAATTTTCAAAGCATTCGAAAACAAATGTGATGAGTTTCCTAATTTGCTTAATTCAGTATTTTCCATCCACCACCTGTGAGAGCGATGACCCGTTGTCACCCCCGATGACGGTATTAAGAAATTTTGTATTGATAGAAGGTGCAAATCATAGAGTGTGGTATACTTAATAAATTCAGTTCTACTTATTAAGACGCGCCCTGTATGTGTTGTACATCATCAATTCGACCGCAATAAATAGCAAAAAAACGATAAATTCATTCTATCTGTTGGGAAACAGTCTCACCTGCAAAGACGTCAAATCTAACGCAAACAATTTAAGAAGCGAGAAAAAAAAAGCTCACTCATTTCCAGCCTGACTGTATGTTTCAGTTTTGTTTAGTAGATGAGCCGCGCCGGTCTGCTGGAGCTCTGTGGCTGTGAGGGAGAGCGCGAACTCTGATGCTACTTGCTACTTTTTATAGCCAATTTTATTGGCTACTAAAACTAAAACAACGAAGGCCAATCTGTGTGAATCTGAAACTAAACTATTTCGCAGACCGGCTGCATACCGTAACTCATCCGGCCATATCTGCGTGTACACAATCATCGTGCAGCAGCAGGTCAGAGTACAAAAAGCCAGCAGCAGAATGATTACGGATGAATATGTTAGTTTCGAGGGCTTTCGTTTCAGTTGACAATATGGAAATGATAAACATTCGCTGTGTGTTGTGTTCATCGATACAAACTGTTAAAACTCTACCTCAGTAGTTTAATAATTTCAAGGTCATGTTTTGCATTGATTGATTTTATACCAAACATCCCACATAGAAATAATATATATGTATATTTAATATTATAAGTATTCCATTCCGCTTGAAATCATCATTAACTGAACGATACATGTGCAATCATATGATTGACTTTTTTACCACCCAGATCATACCAAATTATTGACAGATTATACATATTATAATAAAGATTACTGGAATGGGAAATGAAAAATATTCTCATAAGAAAAAAATCATACAGGGAACTGTACCGGTTTTGGCCATGTTCCTAATTTGGCCAATTTTGCGAATAACTCCAAAAATAAAGCAATTCGCAAGGGTTTTATTAGTTCCATCAAAAGATATATCCCTACCGGTTCAACGATGCTTTCAACTGATCGATCATTTTGGAAAAATATGTATTTTCCAGGGTTGGCCGAATTAGGCACTAAGTTGGCCAAAACCGGTGCACTTCCCCCATGATATAATTTGGGTAGCTATTCACAGCCGACTGCATAAAAAGAAGTGTTTTCATTTTAAGTGTTAAATGCGAGGTTGAAGTGTCAACGAAAGTTTTTGATTTCGAAGTCGGTGCTAATCTAAAATGTATGTAAGTCGATACATTAATTTAAAATGGTAAATAAATCTAATCTTATTTCTCCAATTTTTGTTTCGTTTCCAGAATCATTTATTTCCTGCGAATCATCCTTCCACGGGAAAATGTTGTGACCGAACGTCGGTGCTTTTTTTTTATTTTTAGGTAACAGTCAAAATTGAAAATCGGGAGGATTACAAAATTTTATTGTTATTGAATGTTTTTCACGAACTTGGTTTAGAACACCAAATAAAATTATTGCTGCGCTTAGCACAGAGACGAATAACATGACCTAAGTAAACATATGATTTTACTGTACAAAAGTGGTTACTTTTTGGAAATATTTTTATTTATTTATTAACAATTACCATATAGCAACATAATTTTTTTTTTTTTTTTTTTTTTTCGAGAGTTGACCAGTTGTAGTCTTAATAGACTGGTATCTCGGCTGGGCTCTCCATGTGATACACAATACTAGCAGACGACTCAAGCTATGTTGCTCACTAGGTCACTGCGGCCTGGGTTTGTATTGTGATCATACCGGTACATTATTCTTTCTATCTACAGTCTGTCAATTATAAACCGAACAAATAATGGAAGCTCAACATGTACATAGATGTTTTCTGAATAAGTAGTTAACATGTAAATTTAATTATTAGTTACTTGGAGCCGACATTCAATACCTAATAGTAGTCTATGTTGACAACGGGTTGCCATTTCCAAGTAACAATTTCGAATAAAGATGTATTGATATCATTCTGATAGGGTAGTTTCAAAATAGATTAATTTAAGTACTATTGTAATAAATGGACACATTGAAGAGCTTCCCTTATTTTAACACGGTTGAGTATCGGATGTTTGTCAATACGTCGTCGAGTTAATTGTATCCTATCAGTCACAGTAATGTCATATGTTAAAGTTTCAGTAGTCTAATAGTGATCATTATACAAAATTTCTGTCCAGTTGTTCCGTGATTGCTTTTTTGTCAAGTTCTATTCCCTTTTCTAATATTCAAACCTTTATTATTTATTAACATAATGATGTCTAAAATTCAGTTATTCATATTCAGGGTATACAATATTCAATATAATAGTGGATGAACGCATCATATGGTCTATCCTCATTTCCGTAAGTGGTCAAGTTATTAGTCTTGTAGCAATAATAGTGGTACTAGTTATTCTCTATCTTGTGAGTGCTCAATTAACTATTCTAAACAGAACTCTGTCTCTTGTCTTTCTGTCCACCGATGGTCATGTATTTATTTTCGTTTTTTATTATTTATTTGATATCTTTAAATTTCAGTCATTTATTTTACTATCGGTCATTTATTTTATTATAAGGTAAAAGGTCAGCGAATTTGTCTTAATACGAGAAACACTAAGTCATGTCCCCTATATATCCGCTAATTTTTCTAACTAACCTAATAGAAGGAAGAGAGAAACAGTTTTTTTGCGTTGATCCATGCAGCTAGAGAGACTAAAATAAAAAGATTATCGAGAAGATATAATAGATACATTCACTATCTCCAATGCCAAATTAGTAAATCTACAAATTCTACTTTTCACTACTAAAATTCTACTACAGCTATACGGGTACAAAATGAATTATTGTTAGCTACTACTACAAGTATAAATAGATGTATGCTATTTGGATAAGCGTTTGTTTCAGGGTCTTGTTAGTATTAGAGTTAGGTTAGTTAGACCCCTACTGAGCCCTGCCGGCACCTCCAAATTTACCAATAGGCAGTTGTTGTTAGATCGTGCGACACTAACCATTAGTTAACTTGGAGGCATGGTACTTCAAGTGTTTGGTATAACTGTTGACCTTATTTAAGTAAGATGTGATAAAAGTTTCTACGGAGCTTATTTTCAAACCACTACCATTAAAATAACGATATTCTTGTGAAGGAGATATAAAAAATGGAAAAATATCTTAATTTTTTAATTTAGTGTTGAACTTAACCTTTGTTTGAAAAAAGCACTCTATTAAACAACAAAAATAAAAATAAAATAAAAATCTTTTTAAGACACTTGAAATATCAACGTCAAGCCCCTTATCCATGGACAGGGCACAATTACCATATAGCAACATAAATAATCACATATTGATTTTCAATGCTTATGCTACTATTCAACGTCTAATACTGAATAAGATATTTAGATTCCGCTTAAATAAAGAAAAACTTCTTTCGCACTTATGATTTCTAGTCTAGGTAAATCGTTCCAAATTTTTATAGCTCGTAGGCGGAAGGAGTCTCTTAAACTGTTTGTGAACCATCTAGGAACGATAAGTAATGAACCTCGCGAAGAACGAGTATATCTGAAAAATCTCGAAGATAAATTGGAGAGTTGTTAATAATTTTGTATGTTTGAATACAGATTCTGAACTTCAAATGATTTGTAAAATCAGTTCCAAGAATAGCCTTTCTATAATTGGATAAATGATCAAACTTTTTCAGATTAAAAGCATATCGCTGCTAGCGTTGAATACTTGGTTTAGTTTTTTCGTGTTTTTCTTAGTTACAAGGCCAAACAAAATATCACCATAATCAAACAGTGGAACTAAAAGAGATCTGACCAGTTGAATCCGGATATGTTGGGGAGTACAACGTCTCAATAATACAAGCGAGTGTAAGGCATTATAAATTTTACTGCACACTCCATTAACCTGAGATGACCAGTTCAAGTTAGTATCCATCATTAAACCAATATTTGTGACAACATTGGAATATTCTATTATATCGTTTCCCACTCTAACTGATGACAAAACGACACGTTTTGTGTAAAAAATAATTGTTTAGGATTTTCCTCCGTTAAGAATCAGGCCGTTTTGCTTGCACCATAATAATATACTCTGAATGTCAGAGTTCATTCGATTTACCATTTCAGATATTGTGCCAGGGACCCCCAGCAAGGGCTGCCTTTGCGAGTTTAAGAAATATCTGGAAAAACAGGCAGATGAGTGAGCGCACCCAAATACGAATTATCAACTCTAACGTGAAATCTGTGCTGTTATACGCTAGCGAAACATGGTGTGTATCAGTGGAGAACACTCAACGGCTGCAGGTGTTCATCGACAGATGCCTGTGGTATATAATTCGGGCCTGGTGGCCTCAGAACTAGATCTCAAACAACGAGCTCCATCGTCGTTGTCACCAGAGGCCGATAGCAACAGAAATTCGGGATCGGAAGTGGGGCTGGGTCGGCAACACTCTACGTAGGGCGGAAACGAAATCTGTAAACAAGCATTAGACTGGAACCCAGCGGGACATCGCAGCAGAGGCAGACCCAGAGGCTCATGGCGGCGAAGCCTCAATAAAGAAATAAAAGAAGACGACCGAAATCTAACCTGGCAACAGGTTAAAGCGCTAGCCAGGCAACGCTCAGGATGTAGATCTTTCAAGTCGGCCCTTTGCACCACCGGAGGTGTACAGGATCCATAAACTAAAAAAAAACAGATAGGCTAGATGTACCGGTTGTGGCTATAGCACCAGTTGTCGCACTAGTGCTTTATATGCCAAATGGTCAATCAAATCACCGCAAACCAAGTTCATATCGATAAAGCATATTCATATGATACGATAAAACCTTTGATCTCCTCCAAAACAAGCAAAGCATAATTGTAAAAATTATTTTGCTTAATTTTTGACGTCCTTTGCACCAGTTGTCGCACTAGTGGTCCCTATTTGGCCAGTCCCATAAGAAAACAATGGGATTTGCCAAATAAGGAACCAAAATTAAGAATAGTGCCACAACTGGTGCATGCGTTCCTATTATGGATTAATCAATTTTGATGATTATAACAAATTTTATTGTGGTTTTCACAGCTGTTCTAAGGAGCAGGAAGTAAAACCTTTCGCTTGATATATAAAGTCCACCCACACGCCTTTTACTTATTTTTTAAAAAATAGTTGTTCTTATGTATGGCGACAATTGGTACACCCACCCTATGTATAATTGACAGTCGTCTGCATACAGGTGGAATCCACAATGTGACAGATTGAATGGAATATTATTAATGTACATTGAGAAAAGTAGCGGTCCGAGAATTGAACCTTGAGGCACCCCGCTTAGAACATGAATTAATTCAGATTGTTGGTTGTTGATTTCCTTCGGAAGTTCCTCCGGAAGTTCCTCCAGGAATTCCTCAGGAAGTTCCTCCAGGAATTTCTCAGGAATTGCTCCGGAAGCTCCTACAGGAATTCCTCCGGGAGTTCGTTTTGAATTTCCATCGGAAGTTCGTTCTGGAATTCCATCGGAAGTTTCTTCTGGAATAACCCTTAAAGTTTCTTCTAACATTCCTCCGGATTTTTTTTTAATTTCCCGGAATGTTCCTACAAAAATTTCCGGATGTTCCTTCTGGCATTCATCCGGAAGTTCCTCCTGGAGTTCTTCCGGAAGTTGCTTTTGGAATTTCTCCGGTAGTTCCTTCTGGGGTCCCCCCGGAGGTTCATCCTGAAACTCCTTCGGAAGTTGCTTCTGAAATTATTCAGGATATTTCAGCAGGAATTAGTTTGGAAGTTCCTTCTGAAATTCCTCCGGAAGTTTCTTCTGGAATTTCCTTTTTTCCTTTTTTCTTCTGGAATTCAGCCAGAAATTCTTCCAGGAGTTTCGCCGAAAGATGTTCCAAGCAGTCCTCCAGGAAGTTGTTCTTAGGGTTTCTCCTGCAGTTGTTGACATTTTTGTGAAGTGGAAATTCATAATGCACTACAAAATAGAATTCCATCGATAAGTTCTAGACCAACATTTGACAACATATAGCTCTATATGTGGACGAAGAATCAGAAGGAATAAATTTTGGCTGTTACGCCTTTTTCAAATGTTGGTCTAGAGTTCTCCAGGAATACCGTCAACAATTCCTCCACAAATTCTTTAGGAATTTACTTCAAAATGTCCATAACATAGAATTTCTCCTTGAATTGCTGCAGGGATCTCACATTTTGGAAAGGAAATTCTTCATCGAAAAATCACCCAGCGATCCAGGAACTTTCTCGAAAATTTTAACCGAAGGAAGAAGTTTCGGTATAACTTTGGAATATTTGACGGAACTCCTAAATGAATTACTGGATAGTTTTGGATGAATTTTAAGAGGAATTCCCGTACCTTTTTCGGAGAAATAAGAGGAATTTCTGAAAAAAAACTCATGATGAATCTCCGGTAAAATTTTTGGCGATATACTGTTGGGAGGGCTATTTAGGGGATTAGGGGTGAATATTTCTGGTGAAATGCATGGGAAAATTCTTATAGAACTTCCTGGTTAAGCTTCTGAGAAAAGTCATGAGGTAATTTATGACCGAGTTTCCGAGGAAATTTCTGAGGCAATTTCTTAGAGAAGTTGCAGAAGAATTTACCGAGAAATTTCTGTCGAAGTTTCGAATTTCTACATAAATTCCTGGAGGAATCTTCAAGTGAGTTCCTCGGGAACGGCTGGCAAATTTTGAAGGAGTATCTGAGGGAATTTAATGAGGAAATAATGGAAAAAATCCCGGGGAGTTCTTGAAGAAGCTTCCAAAGGATTTTTTCCGGAATTTGTAAAGGATCTCATGGAAATTTCGAAGTAAGTTCAGATGAAATGTCCGGAGGAATTCCGAGGGGTAATTCTGGGTGAATTGCGGCGAGAACTTCGGGAAGTATGCAGGGAGGATCTTCCGAAGGATTTTAGGGGGAACTTTCCAGAGCAACTTCACGAGGCTTTTCCGGAAGAATTTCTCAAGGAGTCTTCTGATGAGTTCTTTCGAAAATTCTTGGAAAATTCTGTGAAGAATTCTTGGGAGAATTTGATAAAGGTTTAATAGGGAGATTTCCGGGGAATTCGTAGAGGAGTTCATAAAGCGATTTCTTGAGTACCTGTAAAGGAACACCTGGGAAATTCCGAATGACTTGCTGATGGAATTTTTGGATGAATTCCGGGGGGATCTTCCGGGGAGAACTCTTGGAGTAATTCAGGGAGGGATTTCTGAAGGATTTTAGAGGGGAACTTTCGAGGCAATACTTCCGAAGGAATTCCGAGGAAAACGTCCTGAAAAATTTTGAAGGGAACTTTCGGAGGAACCTGAAGGAACTTCCGGAGGAATACCTGGGGGATCATCTGCAAAATCACCAGTGTTGATCTTCCTGGGGTTCTTTCGGTGTGCAATTTCCGCAGGAATTCCGGGGGAGCTTCCGGAGAAATTCCACGAGGATTTTCTGGAGGAATTTGTGAACGAGTTATCGGAGTTCTTCTGGAAACACTTGGAAAAATCAATTAAGAATTCCTGGGAGATTTAAAAGAAGATCCAATAGAGAGGTTTCCGGAGGGAATTTGTTAAAAAAAAACTACTAAAATATTTCCGAATGAATTTTGGGGAAATTTCCGAAGAAATACTTGAAGAATTTCAGGTGTTATTTCCGTTGAAATTTCGGGGAGGGGGGCATCAGAAAGAGCTCCGAGAGGAACCCTCCGGATGAAATCCAGAAAGAACCGTAGAAGAAATTCCGGGTGGAACCTCCGGAGGAATCTGTAGGATAGTTTCGGAGAAGAACTTCCGAAGGAATTCCGGGAAAAATTTCCGAAGATATTCCTGGTAGGATTTTTCGCAAGTGGAACGACACAAGCTTTTCCAAGCGGAAAATCCTGGAAAAGACGACAAAATCCGCACAAGATATGCTGTTGATTTAGCGGGACATGTAATCTTTTTTAGGATTCTTAAGCTTGGAAAAACTTGTGTTGTTCCCCTTGAATTTTCGGAGGAATTCCTAAGGCAATTCCCCGAAAAGAGTTTAGACCAGGGAATTCTACAGTATTGCTGGAGGAATTCCCGGGAATATCAGAAGAATTTCGTGGATAAATTTGCTGGAAATTTCTTGATGAAATTTCCAGTAAGAATCGTCAAAATTATTCCGAGAGTACTTTCCGGACAAATTTCTGGTTTTTGTTTTATAGAAAATCCTGCAGAATTGCCGGATGAATTTCCAAAGAAGTCTAAGAAGCTTTTATAGGGAGAATATAAAAAAAAACTCAAAAGCATATGCTGGTGAATTCCTGAAGAAATCTGGTGGGAATTTCCAGAACAAAGACAGTTCGGAAAACGTGACACGTTTTCCGAACTGTAAACCAGCCTCAATCTGCTAATACTTATTTGAGTTTTCGTGTTCTGGGATGGACTTGCAGCATATTTTCGAAGGATTTCTTGGATATACCTAAACTGAGTATTAACTTGTGCATTTTTCCTTATCAATTTTTTAAGTTATTGTCTTTAGTGCTTATTCTAAGACCTATACTATAGGTAACATGACCTTAAACGGCTGAAGACTATTTGTTAACCAAACATTCGTTTGAATGTGCTAGGCTCATTCTTTAAAAGCACTAGATATTACAAAGACAAAAAAACAGATTGTTTAATGTACAAATAAGTTCACCAATTCACGCAGCCGCAAGAAATGATCTATCACGCCATCGCATACAATATTTGATTCAGCTCACAGTTCTAAAATATTTGATGGTATGATTTCCAATGGCATTGCATGACGATTATAGAACGCTATTTTCTTCTTATTTCGGTATAAGCAGTGGGTTATATTAAACTATTGTAATACAATAGTGTTCATTCTTTAGTTCCTAATCTATTTCTGGTGAGAAAAAATAAAGAAGTCAGGTTTATTCTGCCATTTCTCAAATATGATGTGAGACCACCACGGCGACGTTGCGTTACCGCTTTCTCCCGGTGCACACCTGCGTTTTTAGTTCCTAATCTATTTCTGGTGAGAAAAAATAAAGAAGTCAGGTTTATTCTGCCATTTCTCAAATATGATGTGAGACCACCACGGCGACGTTGCGTTACCGCTTTCTCCCGGTGCACACCTGCGTTTTTTTAACGCCACATGAACGCTGCGTTGAAAAGACGCTATGTGGGTCGAGCCTTATATAGGGTCTTATGTGGGTTACTCCGTAACACACCATGGGAAGCTTCTATCTGTCTGACACTTGATTATGCATATGTACAACATGTGATAGATTTAGTTCGGAAAAGGTATTGGAGGGTAACCGCCCCTTCGGTGGGTTTTGATCCCACGACCCCAGTTCGCATGACAGGTGCTTTTCTCTACTAAGCTACGAAGGATCTCCATCGTCCACCGCAGCTTAGCGGGTACTGTTGAAGCTAAATTCCCAGCACAAGGTACCAGCCGATCTCTCGCAATACATTTTCAGAACTAACTCTCTCATATGTATTTTTGTACACATGCCAACCAAGTAGGATGAGTATTTAGTATTGTCCGGCTCCTACACACTTGCTTCATCAGCAACGGCGCTCAATGGAGTAGGGTTGTGTGAGGTTGTGCCAGTCTGGTCGTCAGATCCCGACCACACAAGCGAAGAGAGATCGCCACCAGAGATCGCGGTTACTCCAATACATTTTCAGAACTAAATCTATCACATGTTGTACATATGCATAATCAAGTTTCAGACATAGTAATTAATTTCCACTCCGGGTGGCTTAATACAAAAGATATTTTAGTTACTAGATAAAGATTGTCGCTTCGGTTCCCTTTGTTCTGTTGTCCGAAACATGTGTGGTACATACCTGTCAAATCGTATGGATTTTCCTTCTTTGACATTTAGCTCCCCTATCCTCGCCAGCTAAAGATGTTCCGGACAGCGACGACAGCGACAATCTTTATCTAGTAACTAAAATATCTTTTCTTAATACCCGGCATATAGGCAATTAACTTTGAATGTACAGCTTATTTCTATTGATTTTGAACACTGGTGAAGTAACTTGAATAGCTCCAGAGAGCCACATTGATAGCTTTTTTTGCCTTTCTCGTATACTAAGTATACGGTAAAGGCTATATGATCGCTCCAAAAACAAACTTTTTATAGAAGGCCCGGAGACCCATAGTGTTATATACCAATCGACTCAGTTCGACGAATCGAGGTGATGTCTGTGTGTGTGTGTGTGTGTGTGTGTGTGTGTGTGTATGTGTGTGTGTGCGCAAAACTACTCAAAAAATGTCACTCATTTTTCGGGCACTTATCCTCAACCGATTTGCTCGCAACAAATTGCATTCGACGCAGAATCCTGTCCCATTGTTTCCTATTTGAAATTGGCCAGATCGAACTATGGGATCGAAAGTTATGGCCAAAATACAAATCCATACGAAAAAATCGCGTAAGAAATGTCACTCATTTATCGGGCACTTATCCTCAACCGATTTGCTCGCAACAAGTTGCATTCGACGCAGAATCCTGTCCCATTGTTTCCTATTTGAAATTGGCCAGATTGAACTATGGGATCGAAAGTTATGGCCAAAATACAAATTCATACGAAAAATCGCGTGAGAAATGTCACTCATTTATCAGGCACTTATCCTCAACCGATTTGCTCGCAACAAGTTGCATTCGACGCAGAATCCTGTCCCATTGTTTCCTATTTGAAATTGGTCAGATCGGACTATGGGATCAGAAGTTATGGCCAAACCACTTTTTTGCCTTTCTTGTATACTAAGTATACGGTGAAGGCTATATGATCGCTCCAAAAACAAACTTTTTATAGAAGGCCCGGAGACCCATAGTGTTATATACCAATCGACTCAGTTCGACGAATTGAGGTGATGTCTGTGTGTGCGTGTGTGTGTGTGTATGTGTGTGTGTGTGTGTGTGTGTGTATGTGTGTGTGTGTGTGTGTGCGCAAAAAAATGTCACTCGTTTTTCGGGCAATTATCCTCAACCGATTTGCTCGCAACAAATTGCATTCGACGCAGAATCCTGTCCCATTGTTTCCTATTGAAAATTGGCCAGGTCGAACTATGGGATCGGAAGTTATGTCCAAAATACAAATTTATACTTATTTTATTATTGCCTTTCTCGTATACTAAGTATACGGTAAAGGCTATATGATCGCTCCAAAAACAAACTTTTTATAGAAGGCCCGGAGACCCATAGTGTTATATACCAATCGACTCAGTTCGACGAATCGAGGTGATGTCTGTGTGTGTGTGTGTGTGTGTGTATGTGTGTGTGTGCGCAAAACTACTCAAAAAATGTCACTCATTTTTCGGGCACTTATCCTCAACCGATTTGCTCGCAACAAGTTGCATTCGACGCAGAATCCTGTCCCATTGTTTCCTATTTGAAATTGGCCAGATTGAACTATGGGACCGAAAGTTATGGCCAAAATACAAATTCATACGAAAAAATCGCGTAAAAAATGTCACTCATTTTTCGGGCACTTATTCTCAACCGATTTGCTCGCAACAAATTGCATTCGACGCAGAATCCTGTCCCATTGTTTCCTATTTGAAATTGACCAGATTGAACTATGGGATCGAAAGTTATGGCCAAAATACAAATTCATACGAAAAAATCGCGTAAAAAATGTCACTCATTTTTTAGGCACTTATCCTCAACCGATTTGCTCGCAACAAGTTGCATTCGACGCAGAATCCTGTCCCATTGTTTCCTATTTGAAATTGGTCAGATCGGACTATGGGATCAGAAATTATGGCCAAAATACAAATCCATACGAAAAAATCGCGCGAGAAATGTCACTCATTTATCGGGCACTTATCCTCAACCGATTTGCTCGCAACAAATTGCATTCGACGCAGAATCCTGTACCATTGTTTCCTATTTGAAATTGGCCAGATTGAACTATGGGATCGAAAGTTATGGCCAAAATACAAATTCATAGGAAAAAATCGGGTAAAAAATGTCACTCATTTTTTGGGCACTTATCCTCAACCGATTTGCTCGCAACAAGTTGCATTCGACGCAGAATCCTGTCTCATTGTTTCCTATTTGAAATTGGTCAGATCGGACTATGGGACCAGAAGTTATGGCCAAACCACCTTTTTGCCTTTCTTGTATACTAAAGTATACGGTGAAGGCTATATGATCGCTCCAAAAACAAACTTTTTATAGAAGGCCCGGAGACCCATAGTGTTATATACCAATCGACTCAGTTCGACGAATTGAGGTGATGTCTGTGTGTGCGTGTGTGTGTGTGTATGTGTGTGTGTGTGTGTGCGCAAAAAAATGTCACTCATTTTTCGGGCACTTATCCTCAACCGATTTGCTCGCAACAAATTGCATTCGACGCAGAATCCTGTCCCATTGTTTCCTATTGAAAATTGGCCAGGTCGAATGGGATGGGATCGGAAGTTATGGCCAAAATACAAATTTATACTTATTTTATTATTTATGTAAAAATCGCGTAAAAATGTCACTCATTTTTCGGGCATTTATCCTCAACCGATTTGCTCGCAACAAATTGCATTCGACGCTGAATCCTTTCCCATTGTTTCCTATTGAAAATTGGACAGCTCGGACAGGATAGGAAGTTATGGCCGAAACACCATTTTTGCCTTTTTATACGAAAAGGCTGTATGTTCGCTCCAAAACCAAACTTTTACAGAAGGCCTGGAGACCCATAGTGTTAGGGGAACGGTTCGCCACTTCATCTCATAGCTCCTATTTCCATCCCATCAAAACAAAGCAATGGAAAGGAATTTCGTTTGTTTATTATTTTGTGATTTTTTCAGCAGTGAGCACGCATGTTGACAAAAGAACCGACGAATTTGGTGCCGTATTTCTTTGTTTAGCGATGAGATGGATATATGTACAGTGAGATGGTGATCGGAGACAGTTCCCTATATACTAATCAACTCAGCTCGACGAACTGAGATGATGTCTCTGTGTGTGCGCGCACCAAAAGTGCGAAAAGTTTAGCTCACTTTTTTGGAACTTATCCTCAACCGATTTAATTCCAAGTCATTCGACGCGGAATCCTATCGTTTTGTTTTCTATTGAAAATTTGGAAGATCGGACCATGGGCACAGAAATTATGGCCAAAATATACTATGTGTTATAAAAAAGCGAATAAAAAAGTCTAGCTGACTTTTAATGGACTTACCCTGAACCGAATTGCTCACAACAAATTGCATTAGACGCGGAATCCTGTTCTATTATTTTCTATTGAAAGTTGGCCAGATTGGACTATTATCTTAGAAATTATGGCCAAAATACTTTTTGCCTTTCTTGTGCAACAAAGTTGTACCGAAAGGCTATAATTTCTTTCCGAAAATGAACTATCGGATGCTTCCACACTGATACACTTCCCTCCCTCTTCATACGGGAGTTTGGCAGAAAGACGGTCATGAGATTTATATCATAACAAATATTGCCCTCCGCTCGCTTGATGGGAATGACATTTTCGTTTTCTTTTTGGGTAGTCGGAGCTTCAGTTCAACTAACATCCAAAAGTGATATCCTTAAAAAGATTGGAAAAGGAAACAAAAATGTCGAAATTCTTATTAGCATATTGTAGATCAAGCTGACAACCGAACCGAGATCTCGCGACAATCGCATTTCCGGATGTCGCAACTGCATCACGAGTAGTGCGCAACTGTGCCATAGTCGGGCACCACTTGCGATGCAGTTGCGACTTCTGGGAATGGGACAAAATATGGTTTTCGGTTTTCAACTGGATCTACAATATCTTTGCCATAAATAATCTGATTTTCATAGAACGGACAAGAAATTTGTCTTTTTTACTCTTAGCTACTAGCTCATCTATTTTCAAGCACACACATTTTACGAAGGTCGAGAAAGACACCATCACCGCTAGGTGGATTAATCTGGGTTTTGTACTTCACTATTACTAGATTGTCTATGGGAGGTAAACGAAGATTCATATAGTTGTGTTCACATGCCACTTGTCACTACAATCAAAAGAGGCTATCAGAGCCAGATCAGGTTTCTTTCACCTCTCGAGGAACATTAAATGTATTCTGAGATATCTGATGCCTTTGAGGCATTCCGTCGACACGGGAGATCTGAGCTTTTCAAAGAGTACTTTAGGCTTGAAAGAGTCTTTAAAAATCATCTCAAGGTTAAAAACGTACTAACTTTGAATAATTTCAATCTTCTGAAAAACGGTGATATTGCAATAGTCGATTACTTAATCTGTACAACTGGTCTGTCGAGTAAAACATTGTGCCATCAGAATGAATATTGTTTGTTTTGTTTGCATTTGAAAATTATTAGAAAAAAAAGATCTTTTAAAGAATCGACTTTTGGTCAAGCAACAAGTCTAACATTGGAGATTCAACAATGGATCCTTCGTTGTTTACAATGGATTATTAAAATACCGCGTCTTTCTGCGATGAACAGTTTTTGAATTGCTACGGGGTTTTCGGGATCAAGAATATTTGCATGCAACACCGGCGACCATCGCAACACAGGAAGGTAAACTCTTTTTTTCCTAGTACAGTCATGTGGCTAGTTTGGTGATTGACATGTTCGGTTTGTTGCAAAATGAAAAACCCAGATTAATCCACCTAGCGGTGATGATGCCTTTCTCGTGCGGTAAAAAAAAAGTATTTTGGGCATTACTTCTGAGCCTATTGTCCGATCAGGCCAATTTTCAATAGGAAATAATGAGACAAGATACTGCGTCGAATGCAGCCAGCTAGACTATTATTTTTGAATTTTCCACAGGAACTACTTTGCAGCTCTTTGTAATTCCCAAGAAAAATTGTTTGGAACTTCAGAGGAAAATAATTCAAAATTTGCTTCCCACCCGGAACATCCTAGATCGGACTAAGAATCGAACTCCAATAATCGTATTCCAGCGAAGTTTGACATAGTGCTAGTCAATGATGGTGCCACCAGCACATTCCGTAGGAATGGGGTGGAGTTCATCATTGACGTAACGGTCTAGCAGTAGACGTGGACTAGAGGGTGAATGAGGGCTACACTCATAGTGAACACTTAGAATCCGCTTTAAGATCAACTTATGGTGTTCAGAGAGGTTTACATTGCGGCCATGAGACTGGAGGCCAACACTTACAGAAGAGTGGATCACACTAAATCAAAATCATTTTATCGAGACTTTTCCCCCTAAAAATACTTTTTTTTTCTCCCAGAAGCTCCTGTAAAAATTTAAGCCAGATCCGTCAAGTTTAAGTGGATGTTCAAAAACCGGAAAACCGCGAGTGATTTTGTCAAAAAAACAAAAAGCCAACACTGGCCCCCAAGTACTTAGTTTTGACAGAGTTTATGATCAGTCCTATTCGCGATCACAAAGGTAATGCCTCTACTCACTCTTCAGGCAAAAACTCATTGCTATCTGTCATGGCCGCCAATCGCCCTTTCTTTGTTCCGCCACAGCAAAATCCCATAAGGAATTGTCAGACTGTGGGTGAAGAATTTACTTTCGTAGCCGCGAATTTTTTCAGTCTCCCCTTTTAAAGGCACGAAATCCTCTTCCTCTGCTTTGCGATCTACACCAATGATGTCGATGCCATCCACAAAACCAAGGAGTATGTAAAACTGGTTGATGATGGTTCCGATACTTAGTACTCCAGATCTTCGAATTGCAACTTTACTTGTTGAATAGCAGATTAGACAGCGCATCGCCTTGCTTTAATCCATCTAACGTCACGAACGAATCGGCTGTTTCACCAAATATTCTGACGCTTGATTTGGATCCATCCACTGTCGCACGAATCAGCCTAATAAGCTTTGCCGGAAAGCCATGTTCTAGCATTAAATGCCACAGTTCGTTCCGTTTCACTGAGTTGTACGCTGCCTTAAAATCTACAAACAGATGATGAATCCGTAAGTTGTACTCCCGGAATTTATCAAGGATTTGTCGCAGAGTAAATATCTGGTCCGTTGTTGATCGTCCTCCTCGAAAACGCTTTATATTCACCGTCAAAGGTCTTAGCAAACGGACGCAGTCTGCTAAGCAGTATTTGGGAGGTTATCTTGTAGGTAGTATTGAGGAATGTTATAGTTCGATAATTAGCACAATCGAGTCTGTGCCCTTTCTTGTAGATAGGATATGGCCTCATCTAGCCAACTCGAAGGCATTTTTTGTCCCTTCAAAATCATGTCTATAACATGGTGAATTTTTTTCGTTCAGCCGGTCACTTCTAACTTCTAACTAAGAAGCTCGGCCGGGTTTCCGTCCTTCCCAACGGCCTTGCCTTTTTTCAGCTCTCGAACAGCTTTTCTCACTTCGTATAGCGTTGGTGGTTAGACTGCTTGTTCGCCATCTTCAATCCTGATTCTGCCCTCTCTGTCCGATTGTTCATTCAACAACTCAAACCTAGCAGCCACCTCTCCACGGTCGGTCAACAGATTTCCGGAGCTGTCACTGATTGTGACTGGCGCTGATGCGCTTTCGTTGTGCATGTTGTTGATCATTTTGTAGAATTTCTGTGCGGCGTTTCTGGCAAAGCTTTCCTCTGCCTCCGGAAGTACTTTTCGTTGTCTTATACACCCGTGAAGTTTTTTTAGTTGTTTATATCGTTCTCTCGTGTACTCTCCAGTAGCATGCGGCTTCTGGCCTGGTTTTTCTCATCTGACGCCTTTTGACATTCCACACCAAACCTACCTTTCCGTTGGTTTTCTTGTGTGGTACTAAGTATCTCTATATGGCTGTTAAATTGACCGCCTCATGGACGCCACAATGCGTACAAATTTTCTTTAGTTGGGTGTCCTTCCATTCTTTCGTCGAGCTTATGAACTTTCTTAATTGATTCGACTAAGATGGCGACACAATCCACGCACTTCTACGCCAAGGGACCAAAATTTCAAACTGAAAATATTGATCCAATATCTGTAGGACACGAAAACATACATATTGAATTACAAGAAAGATATTTTTTTTACTGGAAAATGATTTTGGAACATTGTTTAATAGCTAATTAAAGTAGCAGACTTTTAGTATGAAAAAAGACTCAATCAATCAATTGTTTACAAATGTGCTCCATCGCACCTGTTTGGGTGTAAATGTATTGGTGAATACGTAATTATAGTTTTAATGACCTTTTTGGATGCACATTGTATTGCTTCGAAAATTTTAGTTTTCATGAGATATTTGTACTTTAAAAACAGTGACATTGAAATGGTGTCGCGTTACGAAAATAGTCATTAAATTAATACTATACAAAAAGTACAAACATTGGAAAATAATATTTCGGATTCTCTTAGTACTCGCCAAGAGCTTTCTTTTCGTGCATTAAGATCCAAAATCGGATCATTTCTCATGAAGTTACACTAGGTACAAAAATATGGTGTCGCGTTACGCGAATTCAATGTGCTTCTGAAATAAGGGATAAAAAGCTTTCGGTTTATTGATACAGTCACAATGACCTAGAAATTGAGAAATAGTTTCTTTTAAATAAATTAGGGCCTGTACATGAAGAACGTAACTAAGTTGGGGGTGTAACGGGATGTGTCATTTGGTAACAGTCCATACTACAAATAATGGGTTCCCGTACCAAAATGTTATGAAGTGGTGGGAAATTACAAATGTTTGCGTAGTACTCATTGGGGTCGTCCATTAATAAGTCACGTGAAACTAAGTTATTTTTTATTCGAATGGACTGTGAGGCTTTTTCAAACCTATCTCTCAGCGCACAATATCACCATGCACTTAATTGAGTAAACGTAACGAACAGTTTGCTCTCGAACACGGTTTCCTTCTACCTTGTCACGGATCGTCAAACTTGTTTGTGGATGTATTCATTATATTTTTTTTTCAATCGTTCGTTTATTTGAAAGGCTTATTTGACGCGAAGCGTTACGGAGCCACAATCATGTTTTTCAATACAAGTTTTATCTTGATTATTAAAAATATTTTTAGCTTGAGGAACCGAGAGACATGTGTTTTTATTCTGCATTTTATTTAATGATTTTCACTATTTTTGTTTGTAAATTTTCTTTTCGTTTGCACTTACTAGCTCGGCAATTTTGATTTTTCTTTAACCGACATAAAGCCGAGTGCTCGGTCCGTAAATTTTTACTGATATCTCAGCTAAAAAAATGTTTGTTTATTACAGCATTTAAAGAAGCAGCCGTAAACATGCCAATTTAGGCTGTTAACTATTCCACCGATTCGTTTAACTTTAAGGTAAAATTTGACAGTTCGATATGGTTATTTCGCCGTGGTTAAAAATAAGCCTGCTCCGGAGCATGTTTAGATTTGACAGTTCGATAGTTAAACTTTGTTCGCGAGAAATTGTCGCCAAATCCATTCCGCTCCCCAAAACCATCAATCTGTCAAAACTCAAATGGCTCAGCTTTCGAGTAAAATTTTAACCACGATGGGAAAATAACCATAGAACTGTCAAATTTTAACAAAAAGTCAAACGAATCGGTGGAATGGTTCACAGCCTTAGTCGATATTTCAACTTAAGATTTTAATAAAAATTTGCACAGTCAATATCAGTTAAATAATTTAAGTATGTTGGTCACCGGCAGTCGAAAATATAATGAATAGCATCAGGCAAAAAAACTTCACCAAACCACTGCAAGAATAATGGCCTATCGAAAAAAGTTAACAGAGAGTTACTAAGTGATAAATTGAAAATTTATTGATTACCATGTTATGTTAATCGAGATGAGCCAGCCTTGGGCTAAAAATCTCCTTAATAAGGACATATTGTATCAGGTATCCGAATGAACTTCGCTTTGACCTGAGTCAATACTGAATATACAATAATGAGACAATTATTTTTCACCAGGATATAAACACTATTTTCAAAATTATAATTATTTCTGATTATTGTTGATGAGAGCGTAAATATTTAAAATGCATATAAATAGTGCACTCAGAGCACGACGCATTCGCTCTTGTGATAAACATTGGTTGAGACATGAGACGTAAATCAATATCTTCAGGAATAAATAAGAAGTTGAAAACATACCACATTCCAGTAGAAACGTGGAGTAAAAAACGACAGAAAGATTCCTCTTCAACATTGCTGAGCTTCTTGGGCCATTATCACCTATCAAAATGGTTAACGTAGAAAAAAGGCAATATAGAACTTTTCAGTGTAAAAAACTCACTTCTAGGGGGATCGATCGTCTGACCACGTACTTAAAAACCGATCCGAATCATACTTGGGTGTGACTAATATAAAAATAGGAAAACCCATTACCATTTATTTCGTTTTAAAAACTAGATATGTGATATGAATGGAATCGATTCAGTTCTAAATTTGTGCCCGGTTAGACCCCCAAAACCTTAATAACCAAAACTCCAGATCGTGACCACCAACTCGAACTACATTCAACGATAGATAATGCGACAATATTCTGTGTTGAATACAACATGTCGCATCGAAATCGGCTAAAAATACGTATTCTATCAACGATAAACACGTTTGCGTAACGCGACACCATTTGCAGAACACTGTTTGTCGATCAGCGTAACGTGGCGGTGTTTATATCAGTTCAGTAATTTTCCTTATAATATCCGTTTTTTCCCGCGATTTTAATTCACAGCCTCATTTCTGTTGATGTATACGAGAAATGCTTAGAATAAATCGTGACTCCAAACCGTATACCAGAGCTAAAATACGCACCTGCTTTTCAAAATGCGAAAAAGTGCAATTCAGCGATGGTGTCGCGTTACGAAATGCAGCGCGTTATATTTATCATATTCAAAGCGTAAAATCTCAAAATGAATATTTTGTCAGAAAGGAAATTTACTGAGGATAATTTTACACCTGTTTAATCTTATGTCCCCGAAGCTAATTTTCGAATGCAGCCCTAATTTCTCGCTGAAAGTCGGCTCCTCATAGTGTCGCGTTACGCTGGAATGTGTCTATTGGCTTTTACTCTTTTGGGATCAAAAACGGCGTTTTATGTTTTTATCCGACGTTTCGGACACATGTATTGTGCCTTCCTTGAAAAAGGCACATTACATGTGTCCGAAACGTCGAATGAAAACATAAAACCCCGTTTCTGATACCATATTACTGAAAGCCAATACCCCAAACGAGCTTACGAACTAATTGCTCCGCAACGCCCTTGCCCGACAGTCGCTGTATGTACAGCCGTCAGGTTCTCTCACGTCTAGGACCGGTGATGCTGGGCAGCCTTGCGCGAATCTTACATACCACCAGATAGTGGTCAGAGTCGATATTTAGGTCTCGAAAGGTCCTTACTTCTATGCCATCTGAGAAATGTCGACCGTCCACCAAAACATGATTGATTTAGAACACGTATCGCCTTTTGGGTGTTTTCAAGTGTGCTTTCAAATATTCTTGCGTGGTGGTGCTTACAAATAGCTATTCCTCTGGCTGCGGCAAGATTTACTAGCCTTAGGTCGTTGTCATTGGTAGTTACGTGGAGACCCTCATTTCCAACGACTTGGTGCAAGAACTCTTCTCTTCCGACCTGTGCGTTTGCATCACCGATGATGAATTGCACGTCGTGTCTTTGGCATTCTTCGTAGGTCTTGTCTAAACGCTAATTGAACTCGTTCTTCACATCATCGGATTTGTCGTTGGTTGGTGCATATACATTGATCAAGCTGTAGTTGAAGAACTTGCCCTTAATTCTCTACATGCAGATGCAATCGCTTACCGGCCACCACCTAATAATTCGACGCTGCTGCTTGCCAAGCACTACGAAACGTACGAAACCAACTCCGTGCTCCGCCGTCTCTCCGCCACTGTAGTAGATGTACTTGATACTCGCCATCGGACCTCCTGAAGTGCTGCAGCCTTCGCCTTCACCTTTTGCAGCTCTCGATCAAGGAGGGCCGTTCGTGTAGGTTCCAATAGGGTCCTATCGTTCAAAGTACCGAGAAAGGATTGTGATGACAAAGATCAAGACCGCTGAAATAGCGATCCAACATAAAAGGCGAGATACTCGATACTGTGCGGTCGTAATACTTGACGTTAATAATGCATTCAACAGCGCAAGCTGAGATGCTATCGCGCTCTCGTTACGCCGGCTTAGGCTGCCGGTGGGCCTGTACAGGATCTTGGAAAGCTATTTCCAGAACCGTGTACTACCATACGAGACAGATGCCGTTAAGAGAAGCATTGCTATTATCGCAGGAGATCCGCAAGGATCCATCCTTAGCCCGGTTCTATGGAACCTTACGTATAACGATGTTCTGAGAAAGATCCCTCTTGGTGTAAAGATCGTCGGATTTGCCGATGATGTAACGCCGAAGATCTACGGAGAGTACTACGTGGAGAACTGCATGATACCAGAGCCGGCCGCAAGCACCTCAGAATAGCTTTGGTTGCACGATGGCAGTTCCAACGATTTTTTTTAAATTGCGAAGAACATTCCGATGAAACTCCAAAAATTTATCCAAGAAAATTTCAAAGAGTTTCCCGAGTTAACTCTGAAGACGTTTTCCTGAGGAAACTCCGCTAAATTCCTCGAGGACACTTTGCCAACAAACGCTGTTTGCAACGTAGGGACGGCGGTAATTAACTTTTTGAAGCACTGGTTAGTGTATTGATTGCCTCAGAGACATCTGTCATCGGAATGGCCAAGGTTGACGTCGTGAAACTTCATCATTGATGAGTCATTTATTTCTTGGATTAAAAGAGAATCTTAATAAAATCATTCATGGAGCAACACACAGATTTTCAACATGCGACGCATGATTTAACAAAATTAAAAAAAGTCGAGTCAAGTACGAGACACTGAAGACGGCCTTACTTTTGAGGTCGAAATACGTATCTGTCAAGATACAATTAAGTGGTGGAATTCAATGGGATTGTATAAACTCGTCTTATGACAGGGGAAAATTAAAACGTTGTACAGCACAGTTATCAACTGAGACTACACACTGTGTGCAAAAAATATGATAATTAGTGTTAATTATATAGGCGCCTCCCTCAGAGTTAAGAAAAATTAACACGATTTTGTTATACAGCACATTATAGGAAACAGATTTTTAAAAATATATGCATGTATATTTAAAAAGGTTAAAGCTATAATTTAAAACGATCAATGATTATAATTATAATAATAATCGGTCAGACGACTACAAATATTTTTGCTAGTGATTGTTGTGGCGAAAATGTTAAAATGTTTTGTCAATTTATCCTGACTGGACTATGATTTGATTTTTCTTTAATAATGATAAAACTAATCTCACGATTCATGCAAGAAATGTGGCGAACATAGGGAGATGTTTATCCTTGTTGAGGATAATCATTCAATTATTATATATGTAATTTACCAACTAATACAACATTACATACCGAGTTGTGGAAGGACATGAACGTGTAATATGTGGAAAGAAGCACATTTTATAGATTTAACACGGTCTTTTCGTTTTTTACCTGAGTCATATGTAGGGACAAAATCAACATAAATAATGTGATCAATAAATAATTAGGCATTCCTTCTAGACGGCATATGGCAGGTATTGTGGGATAACTTTTTAAACAGAATTCCTAGCTGTGGGTGGCAGTCGGTGAAAAAGAGCTTGTGGAAATCGATTTCTTTGGCAGGCGAACTCCACTATCCCTGCCATTGTCTGATGGTTATTATTCAACTTCCCCCGACAAGTGAATACGCATGCACTTTGGGAAGGATTGTATGACGGGCTCCCCGGAAAACAAGTGCATCGTCAGCAGAAAAACCTCCAGCCATAAGCACGAAGAATCCAACTCATCAGAACGAGAACACGCACACGAGTCCATTTTAATTCTTTTTTTTTTTTTTGTTACTACCAGCAGCAGGGAGCAGACAAATCCGCCAAGGATTGCGTGTTAATGGCCAGATCAAGACACGGATCTATGCATGCATGCAATTATCACACCCAACCGCTAGGGCTTTCTTCACACTCCCGCAGGGGAGGCCAGCACTTACAATCACACAGTACCCGGTTGCCGGACCGGGGTTCCACTTTCTGCACAAACGAAATAGCACTTTTCACTCAGAAATCACCAAACGTTCCGGCCAAAACAAGACACTTTGGTTCCGAATTTAAGAACGCGAATCGAAGGCAAAAAGCACTACCAGCGCACAGTGTTGAAAAACAAGTTTCGCTGCGACGACGTTTCTGATGTGAGCGAGAGGCGAATGACACTTGCACTTGAATAGTGTTCCCGTCTCGCTTACGCTCATTCCTGGTGTATGGGGCTAGACTAGTCTTTGTGCTCTTTCGCACCTATTGTACTTGTCAACAAACAGTCGCGAGCGTCGCGGTGGAGTCCATGCAAAAAGAGAAGCCGAAACAAAAGTATCGCAGGGGTGGAATCGTGTAATATCGATGTTGAATCGGTTCTTTTTGAAAGTTATGATTATGAAATAAATTTAAAAATTAATCAATTTAATGTGCCACTCACACAATATAAAATGAATGCAAATCTAATATAATTTAATTAGCTTTTCCAATATATTATAAATGCAGTTGCAAATATAATTGGCACAGGGCCACACGGGGCCCACAGCTTGGTTCCTTCATCAGTGCTGTCACCTGGAAAAGTTTAGAGAAAAAGTAGAACCACAGACAAACAGACATAACACATTGAACATTCACTCATAAAATTCATCGTCATTCAAACACTAACGACATCTGTTGATTTCAGTTAGTTGGGCAAATCACGAACCAGATGGCAAACATCAGACTCGAGCAAATCCAATGCGAGCGCCACGAATGATCGATTGGCCAACTAATGATAATTTGAATCGACCAGTAAATCATTGAACGATGGGAATTTGACGAGAGTTATGTCTGTTTGTCTGTGGTAGAACCATGGAAATTTGTCATGGAATGATATAGAAAATGAAAATTAAAATGTCTCTAGAAAGTTATAGAAATTTTTTTTGCCAAACGCTTTTTAGTTTGTGGGGTTAGAAATTCAACAATCTTAAGCATTAACTGCTTATTCGAAAAAATATATAAAAATTAAGATATCATGTCTATTTTGTGTGTTTTTAAAATGCTAACCCCGTAAACCAGGATTTTTTTGAGAAACGTCCTTAATTTTTGTTTTATAACAAAAATATACTGTGGTGACGCTTCGACCACATATACTTTATTTTCTATACCACACCGTGTAAAATTTCAATGATTCTACTTTCTCTCGATTACAGCTGGTGGTCTCTCCGGTCTTCTCCTCCCCTTTGGGAAGAAGGTAGTCGCTCGATGCCCACTTTTCCACACTTTCTGTCCTGTCTAGCAGATTCTTTACATCTTTTTGAAAAAAGATGCAGCGTGAGAAATCAAATAAAAATACACTGGTCTAAGACATCTCATTAATCTTGATGGTCATCAGAATCGTCAATATGAATGTGTCGCACCCTTCGGATTAATGGCACTAACACCATAATAGTGACCCGAAAATGACAATACTTTCGTAGCCGAACCTGCAAGAATAAAGGCCGTTCTGGAATGGTGAGCGCAGCGGCGCGTTTTACATGTATTTTCTGTAAAAACGCCCTACTGTACACAACATTCTGGCTATAGGCCATAATACCATACCGCCGCGATAATCCAAAAAAAAACAGATAAGCGCGTCAATATTAAGAAAAAAATGGAACGATCATATAGCTTATCCTCGAACTTATCAGAGTGAATTCAGATCCAACGATGCCTTTTAACTAGCTTATATTCCCTCTTGTGGTTTTTGTGGAGGCACAGAAGTAAACACGATCTTCAAACTTCTTCAAAATAAGAACTCATATTTTTATATCTTTCTAACTATTAAAGAACGTGACTGGCGAAAGGAATCCTTTCAATGTGATTCCTTCTGGAACTCTGAATCCCAAAAAGGTTCTGTTCAGAACCCTTAAAGGGTTCAGTTTGGAATCCCAAAAGATCTTGGTTCGGAATCCCGAAAGCATTCCGTTCGGTATCCCAAAATGTTTCCTCTGGAAGATTCACTATGGAATTCCAGAAGGATTGTTTCCGAAATTTCCATAAGATTTCCTCGAAGATTTCTATCGGAGTAATATTGCGCATAAATCTCAAAATTGTATTCCCATCTTTGAGTTTTTACGCCGAAAGCTCTGCGCCAAACTCGCTGACAAGTGGATAGTTGTTGAGTTAGTATCCCTGGTTTTGACACCTAAAATAGACTGATTGTGTGAATTCTCCGATGTAAAAATAGAGCTTTTAGCAGAAAATGTGTATGCAATATTGCCAGTGGTGGAAACCTGTGAAACTTGTTTACAAAACGAGAAGTATACCCGAATAAAAAAGTCCAATAGAATTACAATAGAAATTATTGTATTTATTATAATTATTATACGATAAATTTAATTATAATTACAATATACTCTATTGTTGCTCACAATTGGCAGTCTAATGTTGCATTAAGAAGAAGAAGCAGAAAGATGATATTCGAAAAAAATTGCATGGGGAAGCATACGTAGAAAATTTTGAAACTCTTTTTAAAAATTCTAGAAGCAATTTAATTAAAAATGGTTAGCACTGCGGGGTCGGTAATTTCTTATACTGTGTATGAAGTGCAATATCACTAAATAAAATTTTAAATCGAAATGATGTTGTTATTATACAATATAGGAAATTTCCGACCCCGTACTGCTAACCGTTTTTAATTAAATTGCTTCTAGAATTTTTAAAAAGAGTTTCAAAATTTTCTACGTGTGCTTCCCCATGCAATTTTTTTCGAATATCATTTTTTCTGCTTCTTCTTCTTAATGCAACATTAGACTGCCAATAGAATAACAATAAAGAATATTGTTTTTCACCATAAATCCTATTGTAAATGGCAATTTTACAATAGAAAATAGGAATTGTTAGCTACCGTAACAATAAAAAAATCGTTTTTTTTCTCGAATAAATGTTTGCCATTACAATAGAATTTTTTTTTTCTATTGTCAACTTTTTTCTGTCAATAGATTTTATTGTACGTTTATTGGAACAACAATAAGGCAATTTAATTGGTACAATAGAGGAACAATAGAATTGATTGTTCATCAATAAAATGTATTGTAATTTTATGATATTTTAATGTAATTCTATTGTATTTTCTATTCGGGTAGGCAATGCAAAATCCAGTTTTCCGCGAGCGGTAATGGCCGCCAGCTTGCCTGCGGGTCAGTCTCTGATTTGACACTTGTGGAGGTCAACTGCACCCACCGCTCCGAGAATTCTGACCAATGTGGCATATAAGAAGGTACTGATTCAGTGAATTCAAGCCTTCTTACATACCACATTGATCGAAATGCTCGAATGGTGCACGCAGAAAAAAGTATGGTACAAACAAACATATTTGAGGTAAATTCTAACAAAAGTTCAGTTTGTTCTAGCACCAAACATAAATACGTTTGAAACAAACATAATGTTACATTTAAAGCAATCGAAAACTATTTTTAAATCAAATATGCATTTTAAGTTGCTTCAACCATCGAAATTATTGAATCAAACATGGATATTATTGTTTTGGTTCGACCGCAAAAATATTTTCCTATCAATTATTGCAATATTTATATTCTGGTAGCATTTGACTACCAGATTCCACAATTTCTAACATTCATATTTCATTTACTTACCTTATTGTACCTGAAAAACATCCTCATCAGCAATTTGGAAGCAAGAAAAAACTTGCTTCCCTTTCTTTGCTGGAATCCAATCGGACCTGACCTGAACTGAAGTTTTTGTTTACTTTTGCAAGAGCGATCGAGGGGCTACCCACTAGTGCACGCATAAAACAAACAGGCATTAAATTTAATTTTCAAAATAAATTTGTTTGATTCAAACATATTATCAGTTTGTGAACAAACATGAATATTTTTGAATCAAATGGATGAAATTTGTTTCCGTGTGGGTGCAGTTGACCTCCAGAAACGTCAAATCAGAGACCAACCCGCAGGCAAGCTGGCGGCCATTACCGCTCGCGGAAAACTGGATACTCACGAACACTTGTTTTGCCTTTTTCTTGCCTATCCTGTTTTCCGCGAGCGGTAATGGCCGCCAGCTTGCCAGCGGGTGAGTCTCTGAGTTGACGTTTCTGGATGGACCCACAGAAACATTTTATTTGGCTAATAATTTTCTCAATAATTTCCAAATTATCGTGTTCGCAGAGCAAGATTACATCTGAAGCGTGAGATCCGATATCCGAAGTTGTACCTACCTAAAACAAAACGCCTGCATTGCTGTATCATTTGAGGATTAATTTTACGTTCAACGCGTTCAACCGATTCAAGGAATCAGCCCTGCAACATTATCGATGCTTTTTTTTCTCGATATTTTTGACAGTTCGTTTGTTTTGTTCCGTTGCTTCTCGTTGTTCAGTTGAGGAAAATGTGTTTTGATTCTTTGATTGAATAATCACCGGTTTTTGAAAAATTTAGTTTAATTATTAACAATCTGAATAAAGTCGTGAATAGGAATAAACCTGCACTGGCAAAATGAACCAAGCCGAAGTGGCCAAGCTGATGTCGCAGCTGAAAATCGCCGTCCGGCCACGCCATCGTAATCTGAAAAACATCGACGGTCCGGAAGGTCGATTAAACAAGTTACGCAAAACCGTAACGGCGCTGGTAAAACACGAGCGGATCGAGTTGAATTATCAACGAGCGGATGAAGCACGGGGGTACGCAGAACGCCTCATCTCGGATGCCATCCGGTACGGGGACCGGCATAAGCCCACGATGGAAATGGCCGATTTCTGGCTGACGGAGAAACAGTTGGTGCACAAACTGTTCAAAGTGCTGGCGCCCCGCTTCGAAGAGTACAAAGTGTCCGCCACGAGAATGTACAAAGCTCCGAAGGAGTACCCCGGCTGGTATCGGAAGCGGGCAGTGCTAGAATTGAGGGGCAATCCGTATCCGGCTTTGGTGCAGAATTTGCATCAGAACCGTAATCTGCTGCACAATGTCCTGCTGGATGAGGCACGGAAGGACTTCCGGAAGGAGAAATACGCCGAAATTGCGGCCCAGATAGGTGAGCAGGGCAAACCGGAGAGTGAAAGTGATCCGAAGCAATGAGTTTTGATAACAAGGTTAATATAGTGTTAAACATATTGATAGTGTGTGGTCTTTATTCTATGTGAAATCACCTTAATAAAGAAAAAAAAGCTTCATATATTTTTTGAAGATATGAAACGATTTCATATGTACAGAGAGTGAAAAATTATGCTTCGCCTGGTTCAAAAACTTTACCCGTAGAGTGACGAAGTAGATCCGACGGTAAGAAAAGGATGAGAGGTTGTTTTTAAAATGCGTCTGGCTCTAAAAACGCGAATCGAATGTAAATAAAACTATAGATAGTAGAATCTATAGATAGTGGAATATTCTACTATCTATAAATTCTACTATCTATAATCCTTGCCAGCAAAAGATGTTCCAGACAGCGACGACTGCGACAATCTTTATCTTGTAACTAAAATATCTTTTTGACGGACGGACTGTAGACGGACGCTTATAAAGCCAAAAATAGTCTCATTCAGCTAATAAACTAAATAGCAGGGTTTGAATCCAAAGGAAAATGAGAAAATCTCTCACTTATCATGTCCGTACACGCTTAAAGTCATTCACACAATTTTGTGTTTCGTTCACACAAAACGGGCCTAACCTGGAACAACACATATTATGAGTAACTGCCATGTTACTCATTTTAGTGTAATTGACGGCTAACGATTTCCGATGAGTTCATTTCACACAGTGAGAGAGCGGTCGGAAAACGAACCTAACCTCAATTATATTTTTTCATGTAAATTGAAAATTATCGCAACATTTTTATACTATTTCAGAGGAGTCCCCATTTGTTTCGATATGACCAAACTAAAGTGCGATGTTTATAGTCGCACATTTTAGTTGTATCGTATCGAAACATATAGAAAATCCACAGAAAAAGTCATTGCGATGCATGCCGGACGCAACCGCCACCATGGCGATCAAAATGAACTTGACAGTTCGAAGCAAAGTTTCTTACACATATTAAAAGAATAAAAGACATTACACAGCGACTGTGCATGACTTACACATAATTTTCACACAGATTGCTATTCTCTCGTGTCATCATCGTCATGTGTGAAAATTATTCATGCGATGTGTAATTTACTTTAAGCGTGTATACCGTGTATACACTCTCGATAGGCAGCATACCGTGAGAGACGTTTTTCGGTTGCGGTACGATACCCGAGCAAAGTCTAAAAACATAATGAGATGAGAGCATATGGCCGGGGTTCTGCCAAATCGCACCAAGCGCCAACAAAAAATTACCCGTTTTTCTAACCAAACTTTCGGTTAGCAGATTCAATTGATCAAAAATCGTATCGGATGTCCCTCGACCTCATAACTGTGGATATCCTTCAACACATGTACGAATGAGTTGATATGAAATGACGTCCGTTTTCTTTTGGCAAGCAAAATACCGGCAGTCAGTCAAAAAGCCGCTTGGTGCGTTTTGGCTGAACCCCGATCATATAGAAAACATATTTTGATTTTGACATCAAATCGAAATCATAATTTGTTTTCAAATATGAATCATCATGATTGATTACATATTTTGATCTCATTTTGCTGTAGATTTCTAAATTGTATGATCTGACATCAAACTGTGTACTTATTTTGTTATCGAAAGCAATATCAAAATTAGTTTTCGATTTGCTCTCATCGATAGATTGCTCAGCATCGATTTGATGTCACAGTAAGATTTTTCTGCTGTAGATTTTGATCTTTCAACCGTTAAAACGACCAAAAGGATATCAACCTGAGTTATCAAAATTAGGCAATTTCGCAACAACAAAATCAGTTATCAATTTGCTCTCAAGCTTTGCTCGGGTAATGAACTGATTCGGGGGGTTATCAGCCCATGATAAATTTCTTTTAATAAGCCCGAATTGAGGGGGAACCGGTTCTGATCAGTGGCGTATCCACGGGGTGATTTTGGACATAAGTGAGACAAAATTTTTTGAATTTTTTTTTTGAAAAAAAAAATGTTCAGGAACCCCCCTCCCCTCCAGAACAATTTTTTGGCTACGCCACTGGTTTTGATGATGCATTACAACTTGTTTTACACAGCTGTGCTCCTTAGCCGTGCGGTAAGATGCGCGGCTACAACACAAGACCATGCTGGGTGTCTGGGTTCGATACCCGGTGCCGATACCCGTAATTTTTGGATTGGAAATTGTCTCGACTTCCCTGGGCTAGGGTGGTTCAAAAAATCGATTTTGCTCCACAGTGCTTATCTGATTCTTTACCATGTTCTGAGTGTCCTCTGAAAATTTTAGCTCATTTGGATTAAAACTGATGTAGCACAAGCCGTTTCAAGTTTGCATGCAAATTAGTATGGGGAAATTTATTTTTTCATTATACTCTTAATGACGCTTCCCCATCAAGCGCATGTTAAAAGAAAACCTACATAGCTAAAAGGAATACTCAACAGCTTTCACTCAGTGAAAACCGCATATTAATTAATCGTTCCAATAATTAGTAATCGAATTTAATCTATACCGTGGTTTTCTGGAGCTAATTGCATAACTCATCAACAGGCAACATTGCTGCTCGTGGCGCGAAAGATAGCACACACAAATTCAGGCTACTATGTTGCACTGCACATTTCAGTGATGCCCTCAAAGAAGTTTAACGATCATGACTAAAGATTCGTAACCTGTCTTAAAATCGATTACTAATTATTGGGACGATTAATCAACATGCGGTTTTCGTTGGGTGAAAGCTGTTGAGTATCCCTTTTAGCTATGTAGGTTTTCTTTTAACCTGCGCTTAATGGGGAAACGTCATTAACAGTATAATGAAAAAATAAATTTCCCCATACTAATTTGCATGCAAACTTGAAACGGCTTGTGCTAAATCAGTTTTAATCCAAATGAGCTAAAATTTTCAGAGGACACTCAGAACATGGTAAAGAATCAGATGTGCACTGTGGAGCAAAATCAATTTTTTGAACCACCCTACTGGGCATAAAAGTATCATCGTGTTAGCCTCATGATATACGAATGCAGAAATGGTAATTTGGCTTAGAAACCTCGCAGTTAATAACTGTGGAAGTGCTTAATGAACACTGAGTTGCGAGGCGGCAATGTCCCAGTGTGGGGATGTAATGCCAATGAAGAGAAGAGATACAAGTGCGATAGTTTTGTTTTTGTGGCTTGTTATGATTCGAAGAGGTTTTTGCCTCTTTTATCGTAGTTCGTTATTTATTGAGCGCGATTTCTGCAACCCTGCTAAATAGTTACCATTGATATGTACAGATCTGAAGCAGAGGACGGGACACTCGAGCCTACCAGTCAGTGGATGGAAAGGTCTGTTGTGATAAAGGGTCTATCACAAGCCTCGGATAACCTGGAATAAGTTTTCCACGAGTCGAGTTCACATTGATTCCATGAGTTCGATTTAGTATTCGTCACGTTGAAAATTTAAGCCAGCAGTGTAAACGTTAGCCTAGTGTCATACAACGTAGATTGGCTACGCCTTGGGGATGCGTTCAGTACAACAAGAACAAGAATTTTGTTTGACGGAATGATTCCAAACTATTACAAAGCCATTTATGTTGAGTGACTGCCCAAGAATAATGCAAAAGTTTCACCCAACACTTGGATATTGGAATAGCTTGCTCACGACCAATAAAGTAATGTAATGCTCCAGTGTGAGCAAATGCATCAGCCAGACACACAAGACATCCATAAGCCAGTACGAAATACTAAAAACGATTTTACTGTTGTATTTGGATACTTTCTGCTAAACTAAGATTCGAATAATAGAATTGAATTGAATTCTTTCAAAGAATAATCACTTTTTTATATCTGATAATACTACCCGGATAAAAAATACAATAGAGTTGCAATAAAATATAAAAATACAATATATTTTATTTTTAAACATTAAACTCTATTGTTTTTATTTATTATTTATTATCAGGCTAAGGCCGGAGTGGCCTGTGCTGCACATAAAAGTCTTCTCCATTCAGCTCGGTCCAAGGCTGCACTTCGCCAACCACGCAGTCTGCGGAGGGTCCGCAAATCGTCCTCACCTGATCGATCCACCTTGCCCGCTGTGCACCTCGCCTTCTTGTTCCCGTCGGATCGTTGTCGAGAACCATTTTCACCGGATTACTGTCCGACATTTTGGCTACGTGCCCGGCCCACCGCAGTCTTCCGATTTTCGCGGTGTGAACGATGGATGGTTTTTCCAACAGCTGATGCTACTCGTGGTTCATTCGCCTCCTCCACGTACCGTCCGCCATCTGCACCCCACCATAGATGGTACGCAACACTTTCCTTTCAAAAACTCCCAGTGCGCGTTGGTCCTCCACGAGCATCGTCCAGGTCTCGTGTCCGTAGAGAACTACCGGTCTTATAAGCGTTTTGTAGATAGCCAGTTTTGTACGGCGGCGAACTCTATTCGATCGGAGCGTCTTACGGAGTCCAAAGTACGTACGATTTCCAGCCACTAAGCGCCTCCGAATTTCTCTAGTGGTATCGTTATCGGCGGTCACCAGTGAGCCCAAGTACACGAATTCTTCTACCTCCTCGATTTCGTCACCACCGATAGAAACTCGTGGTGGGTGGCTTACATTGACCTCTCTTGAGCCTCTTCCTATCATGCGCTTCGTCTTCGACGTGTTGATGACTAGTCCAATCCGTTTGGCTTCGCTTTTCAGTCTGATGTAGGCTTCCTCCATCTTCTCAAAGTTACGTGTCATGATATCAATGTCGTCGGCGAAACCAAATAACTGGACGGACTTCGTGAAAATCGTACCACTCGTGTCAATCCCTGCCCTTCGTATTACTCCCTCAAAAGCGATGTTGAATAGCAGACACGAAAGACCATCACCTTGCCGTAACCCTCTACGCGTTTCGAAGGGACTCGAGAATGCCCCTGAAACTCGAACTACGCACATCACCCGATCCATCGTCGCTTTGATCAACCGTGTCAGTTTATCCGGAAAACCGTGTTCGTGCATTAGCTGCCATAGCTGGTCCCGATCGATTGTATCATATGCGGCTTTGAAGTCGATAAATAGATGATGTGTGGGCACGTTGTATTCGCGGCATTTCTGCAATACCTTACGTATGGCGAACACCTGGTCTGTGGTAGAGCGTTCACCCATAAATCCCGCCGGGTACTGCCCTACGAACTATCTTGCAATTGATGTTAGTCGGCGGCATAAAATTTGGGAGAGTACCTTGTAGGCGGCGTTCAACAATGTGATTGCGCGGTAGTTGCTACAATCCAGCTTATCGCCCTTTTTGTAGATGGGACACACGACACTTTCCATCCACTCCTGCGGCATCCTCCCAAACCTTGGTAATCACCCAGTGCAGCACTCTAGCCAGTGCTTCACCACCGTGTTTGAACAGCTCTTCTGGTAGTTGGTCAACTCCAGGGGCTTCGTTGTTTTTCAGCCGGCCTCCTGGATTTCCTGGAGATTCGGAGCCGGAAGTCGCATATCCTGCGCGCGTGCTCCTAGGTTCATTACCATACCGCCACCGTTGTCTGCCATATCGCCATTCAGGTGCTCTTCGTTGTGCTGCCGCCACCTTTGAGTCACCTCACGCTCGTTTGTAAGAAGGTTCCCGTTTATGTCCTTGCACATATCGGGCTGTGGCACGTGGCCCTTACGTGAACGGTTTAACTTCTCATAGAACTTTCGTGCGTTATGAGCGCGGTACAGTTCCTCCGTCTCTTCACGGTCTCGATCTTCCTGCTGGCGCTTTTTCCTCCGGAAAATCGAGTTTTGTCTGTTCCGCGCCCGTTTGTATCGTGCCTCGTTCGCCCTCGTGCGGTGTTGCAGCAATCTCGCCCATGCTGCATTCTTCTCCTCAACTAACTGCTCACATTCGCCGTCATACCAGTCGTTCCTCTGATCCGGAGCCACCGTGCCTAGTGCAGCGGTTGCGGTGTTTCCAATGGCGGATCGAATATCTCTCCAGCCATCTTCAAGAGATGCTGCGCCTAGCTGCTCTTCCGTTGGCAGTGCCACTTCCAGCTGCTGCGCGTAGTCTTGGGCTAGTCTACCGTCTTGTAGCCGCCCAATGTTAACCCGCGGCAGACGACTCCTACGCGTGTTGATCACCGTCGAGAGTTTTGAGCGCAGACATACTGCAACGAGGTAGTGGTCGGATTCAATATTCCACTAGTCACTAAAAAGTCACTATTTGCATCCAAAAGTCACTAAAGTCACTATTTTTTCGGAAAATGGTCACTAAAGTCACTATTTTCGCACCACCGTTTGTAAAAAAAAAGTTCAAAATAAAAACTTTTGTACCTGCCATTATCATCAACCAAATCAAATGTAAATCTGTTAGCAAAATATATAAAGTTTGAAAAATTGCTCTGAGGTCGTATTATGAAAGACAGACCTTACAGCGAAGCTTGGGCGCGGTTTTTGCTATTCTCGCGGATTTGATGCGGATTTACATAACGGTTGAGGCTTCGCGCGGATTTAGTTTTGGGTGGAAATTTAATAAATAAGGAGCGTAGGGTTTTGTTTTCTATAGCAAAATGTCGTTGAGAAGGGACTCCACATTTGAAGTCTATGCTTACCCAATTTTTTTGGATATTTCCGCCATTATTGAATGCATTATACTCTTGAGCACTCGTTTAACAAGCATTATAAGGGTAAGAACTTCACTTGTTGTCATTTTTCATCGTTTCTGAATATCCATTTTTTGGTCACGTCAATTTTGACATAATTCCGAGATATTTCTTAGTTTCTGATTGATTAACCCAGCCCTATGCTAAGAGTTCATGTTTAGCGTAGCCAACACCAACACCAACGCCGAGCAACGTACGTCAAATCTAAAAAAGCTTAACATCATAAAACATCCAAATTCAGCTTTCTTCAATATTCAACTTTAATCGGGAATATTAATTAAATATGACTAATGAGTTTAATTGATTCAAAACTTATCTACATGATCAATTTTGATTTTACTTACATGGAGAACAACAATTTGTCTTTTATTTCACCGTGAAAAGCTTGAGCAGAATTTAAAAATAAATCCTGCTCTTTTATTGTTGTGGATATTTTCAATTATCAAGCTACAATCATTGGTGTTGTTGACGATTGTTGACATCTCATGCAACTGACAGCGGTCTATCTGCACACTGTGCCCGGGACATGGTGACTATTTTTAGGCTTAGGGAGTTAGATAGGGATGTCTATAGCCTGGATTAACCCCTCTACGACGAACCACACAGCATGATATTGTCGGCGTAGCACCACATTAGAATTCGGACATCAGGACTTGCGAACCGAGCTTTCTTCCGAAGTTTTATCTGTCAAACTAATTGATGCGTTCTTTAGCGCATCTTTAGGCGAATTCAGCGCGTTGGGTAAGTTGCCTGTATCTAGAGAAAAATCCACCTTCGTTATAAAAAGCTTCCTAACTTTGTTTCTCTTAGAGAAGCTTTCACTGTAATTTCTGTAAATTCCGTAAAAAATCCGTAAAAAAAAATATTTTTTTTATAGTAATTGACGTGCAGTTTCCGCGGAAATTCCTGAAAGACAGCAGGAATGTCTACAAAATATTCTGCCTTGAATTTATGGTATGAAAGAATTTCCGGAAGTTTTTGTGCTGACATTCGCCATCGGATTTCTGTTGAAATTTCCGTTTGAACTCCTGGAGAAAGATTTCACAAGGATTGAAGTATTTTCTGCACAATTTCTGAGAAAAAAAACCTAGAAATTTCCACAAGGTTTTCCACAGAAAATCAACTTCCGCTGAAATTTCTGAAAAAAATTACAGATTTTTCCAAAGCATTTTCTGCATCTAATTCAAGATTTTGGATCACATTTTACGAAACTTGAAACTAAGGAAACTTAGGTTCGGTAAAATTCATGTTATACATGAGTTAATGTTTTTAATGAAACCGAGATCAGGGTCTTGAAAAAAGCAAATAGCAAATAGACTCTATATGTATTTAAATTTGGTTCAATTAAAAAGGTTTTTTTCAACTATTAAAAATCGTATTTTCAAAATGTCATCATAATATTGGATTCTTTAGGTTTTTTTTTAACAATTTTTCCTTATAAAGTTTCATAAGCTTTGCGATTCCCAATAATTCTCTGTCTAGTAATTGATTAGATCATTTTATTTCTTTATTGCCGAAAACCTGTGTTAATTTTTCAATGTGCCAAAACGAATGTTCGCACGTCTAACTACATAAAAATTAGCGAAAGCTCAATCCAAAACATCGTTCTAGCACTTTTTCATACTGTCTTGCACCTGAATCATCTATATATGGTGAAACTTTTGGGAATATATTTTGACGAGACAATATTTTTTAATCGATAGTAAAAGACAGCGCAAAATTTGTTATACTTCATTCTGCCTTTTTCATACACAAACTGCAGTTTCACGAAAAACTTCGAGCTCATGTTAAACTTTATTACCACAATGCTGTAGAACTTGCTTCAAAATCGTTGTTGAAATTATAAGCATGGTTTAGTGTAACAACTTGTAACTCGTTACCTGCTCCCGTGTGCTACGGAATAAGGTTTATCTTGGTCATATTGCTAGCCTCTGGATGTCCCAACGAATACCTTCCTCAATATCCAACTCTGTGGTATTTATTATGGTGTCGCCAATGTTACCAATAGTTACGATGAAGATGCACACGGCCAGCAGTAGTAATCCTCATGATTTTGTAATTTTTGTCTTCTCTTGATTTCTGATAGTATTCCGATCTACTACGAGTTACACATTAACAATACGAATGCAACTCAGCTCACTACCTGGTAAGTACTTCATACAAAAGTCACTATGAGGTGAACCGGTCAAGGGCCGAAAACCTCATTAATAAAGACAATAAAAAAAAAAAAACACAAAAGTCACTAATTGGTCACTTTTTCTGCTTCTGAAAGTCACTATTTGGTCACTTTTTTCGTCATCGTTGGTCACTAAGTCACTATTTTGAACGGAATTTATCGCTACCAGCCCTGATATTCGCACTGTGGTAAGTGCGTACGTTCGTGATGTCGGAGAAGAATTTACCGTCGATTAGAACGTGGTTGATTTGGTTTTCCGTTATTGTTACCAATTAAATTGCCATATTGTTGTTCCAATAGACGTACAATAAATGCTATTGCCAGCAAAATTGTAATGGCAAAATTTTGTTCGAAAAAAGCGTTTTTTTTATTGTTAAGATACATTACAACCCCCATTTTCTATTGTAAAATTGCCATTTACAATAGGCTTTATGGTGTAAAACAATATTTGTTAATGTTATTCAATTGTGAGCTACAGTAGAATTTATCGTAATTACCATTAATTTCATCGCACTGTTAAGATAATTTCTATAGTAATTCTATTAAGATTTTTTATGAGGGTAACTCTAGGTGAGTTATACACCCTAAATAATCAATTACATTAGATTTATCTTTTGAATGAAAGTACTATATGAACCATCCAAAAATGAAGGTAATTATCCAGTCAACGCAATATCGTATATGATGTCACATAAGATGCTAAAGTGGAGGCCATATAGGTACTTCCCCATACAATATGTATGTATATCGCCTCCACTTTAGCATCTTATGTTGATCATATGCGATTTTGTGTTGACTGGGTTGTTAATGAATAACGAATAACCAGTTGTTCACAATCACAGCTGTCGAAAAGCCTGAATATGCACACAGATGAAAAGATAATAAACACCAAATTATTCGGCAAAAATGACCTTGTTGCTGGGAAATGAATAGAAAGTAACAATTTGTTACGTGACTAACGGCTAATTTGAAATAAGTTGTACCCTCTTATTCTTGGTTGGTTTGAGGTATGTTTGACATAAACCATCAGTAGCTCCAAGTTTCCCCAAAATAACCAACTTCCATGGCAAATGTCCTTGTCGAATGCTATCTTCAGATTGCTCAACTTTCAGACAATGCAAAGTGCAATTGTTAACTTCCTCCACACTTTCTCAACCAACTTTCATTAAGAGTTCGGGGAAGCCGGTAGCCAACTTTAGCTGCCCAGCGAAAAAGCGAGTTGCTCTTATTCCGAATCAGCATCTGGAACGGAGGTGATCCGAAATTAAGTGCCTGACAACGATTTCTGGACGGAGCGTGGCTGGCTGTGGGCGGCCTAATTGCTGCTGGGAAATAAATTGCCAATCTGAGATAGAGCTTAGAGTAATTGTACCAATTTGAATATATGTATTTCGACAAGAAGGGGAGGATGTCTATGTTGTGCAGACAGTTTGAACAGAAATAGGCCAACTTTTGTTAAAAAAAAGAAAAAAACAATAATTAGATATTACACATAAAAGTAAAAAGTAAAAGTGCGGTAGTGTGGTATTCCAGTAATTCCAGGTACACTAGACATTTTAGGCACATTTGGCGTAATAAATAACTAAGAGCATTGGCGTTTGATGATACACGAACATTTTGAAACTCTTCCATCGCATGCAGCAATTAACCTTCCATGAAGTCATCAGCTTTCATCTGTTTCCCCGTTGAAATCTTTTCGCAATTTATTCTATAGCTTATTTTTCGTAAACAATTTATTAGAAAATGTTCTCAGAATGAAGAGCTTTCATTGGGCATTTGTTAATGTTGACAATATATTCATTAATATACATGAACAGCTAATATTTTTTGTAATGCATTAATCAATTTTGCACGGGAATTCAAAACTTTTTTGCATGAAGGGCATTCCCAGAAATTTTTATGATTGGCTCATTTTGATTTATTGAAATCTTCTCATTGACCATTGACGTGAGAAGTTCCACTACAAATCATGCATTTAGCAACCATGTAGCAATGTTTCGTTCCGTGACCCCACTTTTGGCACTGAGTGGGTTTTTGGAAATTTCCCCCAGGCCTGCGGAGATGTTCCTATGTAAACTTTTCATATTATCTAGTTCACTTTTGTTTAAGTGAACTAAATAAAATTTCTTGAGAAACACCCCTCTAGGAAGTACCATACTGAGATTTCTTTTCCACCTTAATCTTGGGCTGGTGCAAATCCGTTTTGGGCAGACAAGAACTCACTAAGAACAACAAACTAGAGTTCCCTTTTACTCCACGGCGCGGCAGGCTACTGACTGATAATTCTGCCAGCAGCAGCTATTCAACAATAGGTAAATACAATCCATCCATAACAATATTCCTTAATCTACTCAAGAGCAACTACAACCAACTGGCGCCTGCTTCCTATCCATCTACGATATACTGCGAAGCGTCGCACACTACCTGATATTCCAACTAATCCAAGTAATTGAGAAATTTCAATTACAATCTTGTCCAGTGATTTATCATCACTGGGGAGACCTTTCAAGACGACTTTGAACATTCGCTCAGTTTTGTCGTCGTACGTGAAAAATGTATGCCGCTTCTCAGTTAAATACTGAAGAAGACGTTTGGGACCCCTGCAAAACGCGGCAGTCACCTTTCCTCAAAATCTCATTCCTAAAGCCAGAAACCTCGGCAACAGATACAGCAATAGTTCGCTAACTGAGCGCTTTTTAACTGGACTGCTTTTTAAATGGACTGCTTTTTAACTGGGCGTTTGCTAATTGGGCCAAAGCTCAGTTATAAAGCGATTATCCGTCAAAAATCAAAAATCAAAGACTGGGCTGCGAGGGGAGTCAAAATAATAAATTATTCTCGTTCCAAGTAAAGCACCGATCATAACAATGTATCGTAAATCGCCTCGTCAGCCCAGTTAAAAAGCAGCGCTCGTTAACTGGACTGATGTTCTAGCCCAGTTAGTGAATGGTTGCTGTACCACAATTGGCGGAATCCTTTGCTTCTTCGTATGAATCGAATTCGGTAGATTCGATTAGACCTGTGCACCGATTGAAATTTTATTGGTGGCGGCGGGACAGATAATTTTAAGCGGCGGCGGCGTGGAGGTATTATTCCGGAAGTTCCTTCGGAAGTTCCTTTAGGAATTCCTCCGGAAGTTCTTCTGGAAGTTCCTCCGGAAGCTCCTCCGGAAGCTCCTCCAGAAGTTCCTCCGGAAACTCCTCCAGGAATTCCTCCGGAAGTTCCTCCAAGAATTCCTCCGAAAGTTCCTCTAGGAATTCCTCCGGAAGTGCCTCCAAGAATTCCTCCATAAGTTTTTTCGGAAGTTCCTCCAGGGATTCCTCCAGGAATTCTTCCAAGAGGTTCCTCCAGGAATTCTTCTAGGAGGTTCCTCTAGGAATTCCTCCAGGAGGTTCCTCTAGGAATTCCTCCAGGAGGTTCCTCTAGGAATTCCTCCAGGAGGTTCCTCGAGGAATTCCTCCAGGAGGTTCCTCTAGGAATTTCTCGTGGAGGTTCCTCTAGCAATTCCTCCTGGAGGTTCCTCTAGGAATTCCTCCTGGAGGTTCCTCCAGCAATTCCTCCTGGAGGTTCCTCCAGGAATTCCTCCTGGAGGTTCCTCCAGGAATTCCTCCAGGAGGTTCCTCTAGGAATTCCTCCAGGAGGTTCCTCTAGGAATTCCTCCTGGAGGTTCCTCTAGGAATTCCTCCTGGAGGTTCCTCTAGGAATTCCTCCTGGAGGTTCCTCTAGGAATTCCTCCAGGAGGTTCCTCCAGGAATTCCTCCAGGAGGTTCTTCCAGGAATTCCTCCAGGAGGTTCTTCCAGGAATTCCTCCAGGAGGTTCTTCCAGGAATTCCTCCAGGAGGTTCCTCCATGAATTCCTCCAGGAGGTTCCTCCAGGAATTCCTCCTGAAGGTTCCTCCAGGAGGTTCCTCCAGGAATTCCTCCAGAAGGTTCCTCCAGGAATTCCTCCAGGAGGTTCCTCCAGGAATTCCTCCAGGAGGTTCCTCCAGGAAATCCTCCAGGAGGTTCCTCCAGGAATTCCTCCAGGAGGTTCCTCCAGGAATCCCTCCAGAAGGTTCCTCCAGGAATTCTTCCAGGAGGTTTCTCCAGGAATTCCTCCAGGAAGTTCCTCCAGGAATTCCTCCGGAAGCTCGTACAGGAATTCCTCCGGAAGTTCCTTCAGGAATTCCTTTCTTCAGGAATACTTCGAGAAGCTTCTCCAGGAATTCCTTGGAAGGTTCTTCCCGGAATTCCTACATGAGTTCCATCAGAATATCTCAGGAAGTTTCTTACACAATTTCGGTAGTTTCTTCAGGAATTCATTTCGAAGCTCGTCAGGGAGTTCGTCTGGAAGTCCCTAAGATAGTTTGAAAAAAAAATCATATGAAATTCTGATAATCCATTAATTGCTCCAGAAATAACTACCTGCTATCCCACCTAGTATTTCCTAAAAGATTCCAAGGGGCTTCGGAAAATCGTTTCAAAATTCTGCAGTAATTCCTTCAGGAATTGCCCTGGACATTCCTTAACAAATTCATATGGAATGCACACGAAAATCTTTCTGGATATTATATATCCATGAAATTCTCTCAGCAATCCTTCCACGAATTAAAAAAAAATCGTTGGGCTTCCAGCAGATATTCTCGAAGGAATTACTAAAATAATTTCTAATTTCTGAAGAAATTCCAAGAGAAATTCAAGAATTTCAAGTATTTTCAAAGAATGTTCATAAAAAATAAGAAACAATCTTTCAGAGTTTCCAAATTAAATTAATTGAATCGATAAATGACATATTAGAAATAATGAACAAATAAATTCTAGTAGAAGTTTGTAAAAAATGTCTAAGAGCATATCCTTAAATTCTTGAAAAACAAAGGATTTCTTGGGCTGCGTCTCATTTCCTGATTTAATATCAAATTAAACTAGAAAGTATGGCTGCAAGATGGTGGGTTGACATCAAGGATGGAGCGCTCAACAGAGCTCTGGTCTCCACAAGTTCCTATCTCATGCTTCAACGAGTTGACCGATGACAAAAGACCGCCAGCTAAAGGTTGTATACTTAGCTGGTAGTGCAGCCTGGGCACTGTTGTCCTTCTGACATCAGCTAGAGTGAGAAGGTACACCTCGAGCGTCTGTTCACCAGGAGGTGCGGCTCAAACAGCGTCTGCCTGGTACCCAGCGGCTGATTAACGAAATGCTGTATCGCGTCTACTTTAGGTGGCAGCCCCACCAGCGCCATGTAGGTAACGCGACCCCGGTGAGCTCAGGAGGAAAGAAGCCTGAAGTCTCTCAAATACCACGATGAATGGAGATAGAAGAAAAAGAGAACGTTATTTTTGTCAATCGACCCGGCAACGAAATAAGGACTATGATTGGAAACTTGGTACCAGGAATGTCAGGATCCTAAATGAACCTGGACGAGTGAGCCTTCTGGCTCGTGAACTGCAGAAGGTTGGAGCGAACGTGGCCGCTTAACTCTCTGCGCGTTTCGAAGGGACTCGAGAATGCCCCTAAAACTCGAACTACGCACATTACCCGATCCATCGTCGCCTTGGAGAACCGTATTAGTTTATCCGGAAATCCGTTTTCGTGCATTAGCTGCCATAGCTGGTCCCGATCGATTGTATCGTGCGGCTTTGCCCCACGAACTCATATGTCTGCTCCAGCTGTGCATAGTACGCTTCTGCCACCCAATCACGCGTTGACGCCTCTTGCCCAGCACTATGAAGCCGGTTCCCAGCTCGTTGGTGGTGCCACAGCTTTGGTAGAAGGTTGGTTTTCCACACTTTCTGTCTTGTCCAGCAAATTTCCTGCAGTCAGAGCCACGACGTCCAAGTCGCGGGGATGTAAACCATCGTAGATCATCCTGTCCCACCCTGCGAAACCTAGCAACTTGCAGTTCCATGTCCCAAGCTTCCTATCGTGATTCTTTATTCCTCGGTCGCTACAGTTTATATTGGGCTAGTGCACTTTGTGCGGCACACGGTCGCTTTGGTGGAGCCTGTTTGCGGATTCATGAAAATTTTTTAATAGAAGTTTAACAGAGGCCACAATCAAACCTCACCACATCCAAAGCAAGTCTCACAACTTGCAGTGGCCTGGTAAGGGACCGTCAACCCCCTGGACATAGATCCTGCTGCCCACATTGAGACACTGGTACAAAGTGCATAACAATTTTTAATTTCAGAAAAAAATTGTTGCGATCTTCTATTGGTTAGGCTTAGTTTGTAAGTAAAAGATAATCGTCAGTGAGAAACGCAGAAATTACCGACAGGCTATTGCGCTTCGGCATATAATCTTTTTTTTGCACATATGTCGAAAATATTACTTTAAAGGGGTCATGTCGTTATCCTACATTTTATTTTCGTGAATGCATCCAAACTCAGCTTTTACGAAAACTCTCATTAATCCTGTTGAATGAGAAGCCGGCTGTTGTGTCTGAGCATCAGCACCAGATTACTTAGCATCACCTCCTTATCAAGAAGATTAGACTACCTGAAATATGCTTATGCCGGAAGATTATTTGCAAAGTTTTCAGAAGGTTTCTACCATTCACATGAAAGCTGTGATGTAGTAAGAGTGGTATCCACATTATGCTAAAATATTCGCGCCACCGAAACAGTCGACAGGGGTAGCTGGGTGCTACGTCCGGAAAAGGGGGAAAACAAGATGTCCCACTGAAACTGATGTTATCTATCATCGAGCGACATCATAAAAGTGATGGGACTGAGTTTGCCTTTGTCTGACCTGAGGTGGAAAAGCGCAAGTAGGTAGCAGTAAAAAAGGAAAACGAATGCTAAGCAGACACAAAGCTGTACATAGACATTGGTAGTCGGTCTGCTATACATATTCATAAGAAGATCCAGATACATAATAACTAGACCTAAGTGCGAACAATGCTTTATAAATGTAATGCAGCACGGCTATATTTTCATATTAATGAAGTCGGTTTTTACGCGGGTGTTACGTACCGCGTAATTGAAAACCATGTAGAAACTCCAGAATCCGCATAAATACGCGAAAATCCCAAATTCCAAGTAGAAATAATTGCGCATAAAAAGCGACTTCAGTGTACTGATTTCAATACTAAGGATGAAATGCCGATTTATCATATGAGTACTTCAGAATGGAACTTTAAGTGTACAACGCTCTAACTTTTCATCTTCTCAGTGACTGATTAAAATTGTATTGCCGGGTCTTTTTTCCAAGAAAATTTTATTCAGTTTCCATTAAAAGCGGGGCTACTGACTACTCATAGCTTCCATAGATTTCACTCGCCATTTCCGGATTAGCAATTCTACGCCATTGCTCGCAAGGCGAAGTGGAGACCTTAAATAGTAATAATACAAACAGATTTTAAAAAACAAGCATTTTCATATGTCGATTTGCAAGGAACCCTCGATTCTAGCACTGCTAACTTGGTGGCCCCAACATTCCTTAGATGCCGACCTTGCTACCACTGAATAAACTCCACAACAATGACCACGTGTCGACGCGAACTGCATCGACTATCGAATCTAGAACGAACATGAATCCAATTCCGTGCCATCCTCAACTTTATTGCATTCGAGACTTTGTCTTCATCCCGCACAGTAACCCCGCTAAGCTAGAAGATTTAGTTCCCCATTGCTGCAACGAATGCATAAGCGAACCACTCAACGGTCGGTTTATTTTGGAATTAAACTCCACTCGGTTAAAAGTTCCCACGTGGTCCTCCAGTTGTGAGCATTATAGCTTACGCCACAGACTATAGAGATTGGCTTACATACGAGTGCAGTGTTGCGGCTAAATTGTACCACTGGGAACATGACCTCAGATAAAGTTTACCAATTAGGGTATGCAAGGGCAATAATAAAAGGAGGGAGGGCTTTTCATTATGCTTCAAACAAAAAAAAAGTTTTATTGGTAAAAATCTGCATTGTACAGGAATAGAAACCCATAAAATCCCTTACGTAATTGGTGAAAGACCTTTTTCGGAGTGGGTTTGTCCCACCTATTCCTGTGTGGTATGGCAGTGCGCTGTGGTTGCGTCCATCGTTTGGCTGTGAGGAGGATTCAATTACCTTCTGCAACACAGGCCCTCGCCAAGCCATTCCCACAGAGTAAACTTGTGACCCGTGAAATGCTGTTGGTTCGAGTGAGGGAATTTGTTGGGCTTACAATGTCAGGATCGGGTCCTGCGTCTATTGTTGTACTGGCTAGGTACGGGTAAAAAGGCATACAGGCGGGAAATTGTATTGTTTCAGTTAATGGGAGCGAAAAATGTAATCATATCTGGCTGTGGTTTATGAGTTGTCGTTCGTGCAAAATGTCGCGTGTTTCTCTACATTCGTCACCGCTGCAGAGTTCTTCTATCACACAACGTTGGATAAGTTGGCTGTCTCGACTGGTATTCTTCCATTAGTAAATATGTGGAACAGAGCCTGATTCGATATGAAAATCAAACGGTTTATCGAAAAATTATAAATAATTCACTCACTACAGACAATTAAAAAATAAAAATATAAGTGAACGAATAAGACAAAGGTTTACCAATATGCAATTTGTAGTCAATATACAAAACGTGTAGAAATTTTCTAATTTATTGTCGAACAAACGTATCGATTCCACTTTCATATTTCCTCTTTTTTCCCTTGGTAGAGAATACATTTTACATTACCTTTTCAAGTCGTTAAAAATCCTATCAAAAGTTCTGCAAATTCCGGCCATGAATAAAAAAAAAACGGCGCTGATAGTACGCAAAACCGAATTAAAGTTTTTTCATAATCTACGAAAATCGACGAATGTGTTGATAAAAATCTTTAAACTTCTCATTTAGTATACAACTATTTTCGATGTTTCCGTAACATTTTCGGGAAATGAAATCATAGCCATTCAGTACAACTTCATCGTTCGAAATGGGAAAAATCCAATCGATTGCAATGTCTTTCTTGTGCTGCGGAACATAGGTATGTATCAACATTATCCCAGATTGAAGTTATTGAAGCTCAAAAAGAAATTTGTTTCTATTTGCTTGAGCGGTTGCCTTGCGTGCCTTGTACAATGAATGTAGTTTACTGACTTTTTTCTCTCTATTTTCTCCAATTCAAATGTGGTTTCGGTTTCGTTTCTTCTATGATTACTGTAACTGTTCGATGGTTAGGGGTGAGTTTTTGCAGAAAAAAAAAACACTGAACGATTCGAGATACGGATGACGACATGATTAGGCAAATAAATTGGCTTTCGTTGGAATGATACACAAAAATGGTATGAGATAATGTGATTGTCTTCCCTGCACTACTGTGGCTGTTGAGCTCTATTATTGAAAAAATTATAAATATTAAACTAAAATATTAAAAATATAAGTAAAATGTAAATAAGAAAATGAAAAATTGAAACACCATGGTGAGCAACCATGCGTCTCCCTATGTAGATGCGATGTTTGTATTGAGCATTTCCCCGGAAGCCTAAGAGCTGGTTGATGCCATAGGGGAAGAGGCCCCAAAACGCCCCCCCGATGCAAAATGCCTTTTGTGGTTGCCGTCATATTTACCGTCATTAAGATGGCCGTAACAAAACTAGATCTGAAATTATGTAGGTTAGGCGAAAAAAGTTTCAAAAATGTGTATGGGAAGGTCGGAAAAACCAAAAATTTCCACATTTTGAAGAAACATCTAATATTTTTGCGAGGCAAAGCGCCCTAGTGGCGCTAACCTACAATGTACTTGCGTCTCCACGCACTATCCATACCAGAATGCTGATTCGCCGACGCATGGTACTTTGTTCCCTAGTAGTTGCCAGCTAAAAGGCGTTTTGCCTCATGAGTTTTCCGGCAACAGAATATCACCACTTTTTTGAAATGTGAATATTATCAATATGATTGAGATTTTTGACAATTTTTGAATGGCATCTTGTTTAACTGTTGCATAATGTAAAAATACCCATGAATAGCGTTACAAATAAGACAATAAATCAGTGTTTGCTTAGCTAGGGCATTTTGCCCCCCCTTCCCCTACTGGGAGAGAAGAGGGGCGATTAGAGGAGTTTAGAGAGAAGCGAAGCGTCCGCGTGCGATGTATGGAAAACGCTATACCTAGTGGAAGCGATGCGAAAAGGCGAGAAGCGACCGCCAAAGAGGTGAAGCAGCTCCTAGAGTGCTTCGCCGCGCGAGATCGCAAGGGAACACTGGACTGTAGGGGAAGAGGCCCCAAAACGCCTCCCCGGGGGCAAAACGACTTTCGAGTATTCACTTATGTTTACCATGTTTGAGATAGCCTTAATCAAACTAGACGTGAAACTATGTAGGTAAGGCGAAAAAGTGTCAAAATAATAGATGGGAATGTAGGAAAAACTGAAATTTTCCACATTTTGATGAAACATCTAACATTTCGGCGAGGCAAAACGCCCCAGTGGAACTATCGTACAATGTACTCGCGTCTCCACGCACTGTCCATACCAGAATGCTGATGCGCTGACGCGTGGTACGTTGTTCCCTAAGAGCTACCGGCTAAAAGGCGTTTTGCCTCGTGAGTTTTCCGGCAACGAAATATCACCACTTTTTTAAAATGTGAATATTATCAATATGATTGAGGTTTTTGTTTCTAATTTTAATATGGCATCAGCTAGCACGGGCAGCAGGGACTATGTCCAAGGGCTTGATGATTCCTCCACAGGCCATCTGCGAGTTGTGGGGCTTGCCTAGGATGTGGTGGGGTTTGACAGTGGGCCCTATTAAATTCCTATAAAATTTTCTGCATGTATAGGGCAAGTAGGCCCCACCAAAGCGACCGTGTGCCGCTCAAAGCGCACAAGCCCAAGTCCTGGTGTTAGGTGGAACGCTAAACAGCCCTGACACGACGGCCCTCCGACGAGACAGGAGGTTTGCGCAGGCCCAATAAGCCGCCTGGAAAACCAATAATTACGAACAATATAAGAGATAATGCGACTCGATATAATCGGCAAAGACCTAGGCGACGCACATAGGAGTACGCAGAGTAAAAGCGTGGCCAAAACTATGTCAATCATATAATTGTCTGTAAATGCATTCAATATACACAGCAAAGCGTATTTTTTCGTATTTATGCTTTTTGCATTCATAGCAGTGCAGTATGACCACTGGCGGCGTCAGTTATTGTTATTTGATGTAGCATCACTTGGCGCAAGAACGCTGCCTTTGAGAACTACAGCGTGCTTGCGACGAGTGGCGCCCACCTCTGGATCCGTCATTGAGTATGATCTTTCTTATGTTATTTTTCATTCTTTGATTATCATTACTTACAAAATTTTTGGCCTCACTCTTTTTTGGAAGCAAAACATAATTTATGTGAGCTTTGTGGCTCAAAACCAAGATTATTTATCTTTTTGACTAGCTTTTTAGCAAACTTCACTTTATTAAAATATAAATAAGCCACGATTGCGTGAGGATGCGTGAAATGTGTTTTGTGGAGCTTTTAAGGGAAACTCCAATCTTTCCAACGCTGAAAATTTTGTTGCTTGGACGAGCTTGGAACCTAATTAAAAGTTTTATTTTGTAAAACATATTATTGTAAAAAAGGTAGAAAAAAGCTAGCAAATAATATCATGATTATGGATCACCTGAAAACGGTTTTAGATCGAATCATGCTTGAAAACGTTTTACATACTCTCATCATTGATACCTATATTGATTTTCATCTTCAAAATCACTAATAACTAAGAAAAACACGAAAAAACGTGAACATTTTTTTATGCACAATTGCGATTAAACTAGCATTGAAATTATGGTGAAGTTTTGACAGTCAGCATTGCTTGCAAGTAAACAACATTGTTTCAAAAATCCCTTGGCAAATTAGTATTACTATTTGAGAGTTCAAAAACGAAAAGTAATATGGAAATATCTAAAATTTTTGTTTTTGACTTTTGGCCAGGATTTGGGCTGAAATACTCCTCAGTGCGACGAATAAAGGATCACGATTGGAAGCTTGGAACATGGAACTGCAAGTCGCTAGGTTTCGCAGGTTGCGACAGGATGATCTATGATGAATTACATCCTCGCAACTTCGATGTCGTAGCGCTGCAGGAAACCTGCTGGACAGGACAGAAAGTGTGGAAAAGCGGGCATCGAACGGCTACCTTCTACCAAAACTGTGGCACCACCAACGAGCTGGGAACCGGCTTCATAGTGCTGGGAAAGATGCGCCAACGCGTGATTGGGTGGCAGCCAATCAACGCAAGGATGTGCAAGCTGAGGATAAAAGGCCATTTCTTCAACTATAGCATCATCAACGTGCACTGCCCACACGAAGGGAGATCCGACGACGAGAAAGAAGCGTTCTGTGCGCAGCTGGAGCAGACATACGATGGATGCTCACTGCGGGACGTCAAAATCGTCATCGGTGACATGAACGCTCAGGTAGGAAGGGAGGAAATGTATAGACCGGCCATCGGACCGGATAGTCTGCATACCGTATCGAACGACAACGGCCAACGATGCATAAACTTTGCAGGCTCCCGCAGAATGGTAGTCCGAAGCACTTTCTTCCCCCACAAGAATATCCACAAGACCACATGGAAATCCCCTAATCAAGTAACGGAAAACCAAATCGACCACGTTCTAATCGACGGTAAATTCTTCTCCGACATCACGAACGTACGCACTTACCGCAGTGCGAATATTGAATCCGACCACTACCTCGTTGTAGTATGTCTGCGCTCAAAACTCTCGACGGTGATCAACACGTGTCAGAGTCGTCCACCGCGGCTAAACATTGGGCGGCTGCAAGACGGTAGACTAGCCCAAGACTACGCGCAGCAGCTGGAAGTGGCACTCCCAACGGAAGAGCAGCTAGGCGCAGCATCTCTTGAAGATGGCTGGAGAGATATTCGATCCGTCATTGGAAGCACCGCAACCGCTGCACTAGGCACGGTGGCTCCGGTTTCTCCGGAGAGAAACGACTGGTATGACGGTGAATGTGAGCAGTTAGTTGAGGAGAAGAATGCAGCATGGGCAAGATTGCTGGAACACCGCACGAGGGCGAACGAGGTACGATACAAACGGGCGCGGAACAGACAAAACTCGATTTTCCGGAGGAAAAAGCGCCTGCAGGAAGATCGAGACCGTGAAGAGACGGAGGAACTGTACCGCGCTAATAACGCACGAAAGTTCTATGAGAAGTTGAACAGTTCACGTAAGGGCCACGTGCCACAGCCCGATATGTGCAAGGACATAAACGGGAACCTTCTTACAAACGAGCGTGAGGTGATTCAAATGTGGCGGCAGCACTACGAAGAGCACCTGAATGGCGATATGGCAGACAACGGTGGCGGTATGGTAATGAACCTAGGAGCACGCGCGCAGGACATGCGACTTCCGGCTCCGAATCTCCAAGAAATCCAGGAGGAGATCGGCCGGCTAAAAACAACAAAGCCCCTGGAGTTGACCAACTACCAGGAGAGCTGTTTAAACACGGTGGTGAAGCACTGGCTAGAGCGCTGCACTGGGTAATTACCAAGGTTTGGTAGGATGCCGCAGGAGTGGATGGAAGGTGTCGTGTGTCCCATCTACAAAAAGGGCGATAAGCTGGATTGTAACAACTACCACGCAATCACATTGCTGAACGCCGCCTACAAGGTACTCTCCCAAATTTTATGCCGCCGACTAACACCAATTGCAAGAGAGTTGGTGGGGCAGTACCAGGCGGGATTTATGGGTGAACGCTCTACCACAGACCAGGTGTTCGCCATACATCAGGTATTGCAAAAATGCCGCGAATACAACGTGCCCACACATCATCTATTCATCGACTTCAAAGCCGCATATGATACAATCGATCGGGACCAGCTATGGCAGCTAATGCACGAACACGGTTTTCCGGATAAACTGACACGGTTGATCAAAGCGACGATGGATCGGGTGATGTGCGTAGTTCGAGTTTCAGGGGCATTCTCGAGTCCCTTCGAAACCCGCAGAGGGTTACGGCAAGGTGATGGTCTTTCGTGTCTACTATTCAACATCGCTTTGGAAGGGTAATACGAAGAGCAGGGATTAACACGAGTGGTACAATTTTCAATAAGTCCGTCCAGCTATTTGGTTTCGCCGACGACATAGATATTATGGCACGTAACTTTGAGAAGATGGAGGAAGCCTACATCAGACTGAATAGGGAAGCTAAGCGGATCGGACTAGTCATCAACACATCGAAGACGAAGTACATGATAGGAAGAGGTTCAAGAGAAGACAATGTGAGCCACCCACCACGAGTTTGCATCGGTGGTGACGAAATCGAGGTGGTAGAAAAATTTGTGTACTTGGGCTCACTGGTGACTGCCGAAAATGACACCAGCAGAGAAATTCGGAGACGCATAGTGGCTGGAAATCGTACGTACTTTGGACTCCGCAAGACGCTCCGATCGAATAGAGTTCGCCGCCGTACCAAACTGACAATCTACAAAACGCTAATTAGACCGGTAGTCCTCTATGGACACGAGACCTGGACGATGCTCGTGGAGGACCAACGCGCACTTGGAGTTTTCGAAAGGAAAGTGCTGCGTACCATTTATGGTGGGGTGCAGATGGCGGACGGTACGTGGAGGAGGCGAATGAACCACGAATTGCATCAGCTGTTGGGAGAACCATCCATCGTTCCCACCGCGAAAATCGGACGACTGCGATGGGCCGGGCACGTAGCCAGAATGTCGGACAGTAACCCGGTGAAAATGGTTCTCGACAACGATCCGACGGGCACAAGAAGGCGAGGTGCGCAGCGGGCAAGGTGGATCGATCAGGTGGAAGATGACTTGCGGACCCTCCGTAGACTGCGTGGTTGGCGACGTGTAGCCATGGACCGAGCCGAATGGAGAAGACTCTTATATACCGCACAGGCCACTTCGGCCTTAGTCTGAATAAATAATAATAATAATAATTACAAAACGATTTTAGGGTTTCGCGCGAATTTGGCGCGGATTTAGTTTTAGGTGGAAATTTCTAAGAAAAACCCAGATTAATCCACCTAGCAGTGATTGTGCCTTTCTCGTACATAATTAATCAATCCAACCCGGAATATTAGTTGAAATGCTGAGTTATTTGTAAGTTTATTTTCAAAAATTCTAAGTAAGGTATTATTAGCGTGTGCGTTTTATTCGATCTTTTTTATTATGCTTTAAAGCTGCAGAGGCGTTATGGCGTTATGAACGTAACTTGCATGCTATGAAAACTTGTGTTGCATTTGTTGTACTAAAGCGTCTTGTACTAAAGCGAGTAGAAGAGCTTGCATGGGTTGATTCTACAAGGCATTTTATAGCATGTTATGACTTTTTCACGACATATCATAACCATTTGAATATTTAAAAAATTTTGGAATGTGCAATCGTTATGAAATTCAATAGTGATCAACTATGCTTTATTCTTTGTCGATTGCAACTTGTTGCGAGAGAATCGGTTAAGAATTACTATGTGAAAAATTGGCTAATGTTTTTTATGGCACATGTGCACACACACACACACATACACACGGACAGACAGACATTTGCTCAGTTCGTCAAGCTGAGTCGATTGATATATAACACTATGGGTCTCTGAGCCTTCTATAAAAAGTTCGATTTTGGAGTGAAATGATAGCCTTTCGGTACAACTTTGTTGTACGAGAAAGGCAAAAATCTAAGGAAGTTTATTTGAAAATTAGTTTTATGCCTATCTAGATGGGCTTTATTTTCATTAGCAAATGTTGTAGAGAACAAATTTACGTTTCAAGGTTATTAACATTATTTTTCGGATATGTCCAAGTCCTTATTTAATGGCATGCATTACACTCTCAAGCATTATTTAAACAAATGTTATGTGGAGAGATACGCCACTTGTTGTCATTTTTAATTTATTCTAAAACAGCTTATCATTCTTCAAAAGTCGCCAGGAATTCTTTCATAATATTGGAACATTTTATATTTCCTTTATAACATTCATCTAGTACGAATAAAGGTTTATACAACAATTGAAAACATGAAAATGTACTGTGATTTAATGCAGATGCCTCATTTTAAAACTTCCGCAGAAAGTCGATCAAAAATTTGAAGATGATTCTCAAAAGTTATTTCTGGACTCTGGCGTTTTTTTTGTGATATTTTCAATTAGCTCCGATGGTATTTTACATAATTACCAACAGAAAACGAAGAAACTTCCCTAAAGAAATTTCCACAAGGACCCTTGTATAAATTCCTTGCAAATAAATTTCCACAGCGTAAAGAGGATTTCTGCAGCATTAAAAACCCGAAAAATTATAAAGACATTTTTGGAGGAATTTCCTGGGGCGGTGCGGTCACCGGTGACTATGGAAAATCGAAAAGAATTTGAATTGAATTTTCAAAAGAGTAATAGCGATGATCACAGAAACTTCCGTAGGAATTCATGAAGGGATTTCTACAAGTAAGTTCTAAGTTCTGAAGATATTCCGCAGGTTATTTGTGGGGAATTTACTTGAACTCACGACAAAATTCACAAATGAATTACAAAATAATTTCCCAGGGGAATTTTTGTAAGAATACTCGGAACAATTCCCACAGATGTTCACGGAAGAATTTCCTCAGACAATTTGGATCAACTTCTGCCCTTCAGCAGATCCAAGGGCAGTTGGATTTCTGCAAACATTTCCATGAAAATTTCCGATTTTTAAATGAAATTCCAGTAAGAATGGTCAGAAAAATTTCTGCATGAAATTTTAGAAGAGCTTGTTACAAAAATTAAAAAAGAAATAACGGACTATTTTTTGTTGGAGTTTACGCAAATTATTCTGCCGTATTTCCAAAGGGATTTCTTCTGAAATTTCTAAAAATATTCCTCTGGATTTTTTGAAGGAATTTACGCTTGATTCTGACTTAAAAATTAACGGAGCTTGAGCAACTATGTCAGATTTGTATTATTTGTTTCTTGATATGAATTCAAATATTTGTTTTGAAGAAGTTTTGTTTAAGTTTTGTAATTGTCTAATTCCTTAATATCTGCGCAAGTTTGTCTTGTGATCAATAACTACAACAAAGCTGCATACCTAATTAATTACTTCAAAGGAAATTGCGGTTTGGGCAGATTTTTTAATATTTGCCACGTTTATCTTTAATCAATTATGATCAAATCTGGCCTTAACATTCATTTGTATATCAACGTACCTTGTGCCGAATTTTATAAAGATATATGTATCAACAAAAAAATCCTGACAATAACGGAACAAAACATGCCAAAGCCATCATCTAATCCAAAAAGCGGTGCTTATGCAAATAGTTTTGACTGTTTAGTTTAGTTCTTGTTCCCTTAGATTCAGTACTTCTAGTGGTGAATAAGGCCATTTAGAATTGTTGTAATACTTACTGCGGTTTTATTAGTCCTATTAGCATTTTGGTTTGTATCATGTTGTTGTTGCAGTTTAAAAGCATATTTGTAATCAGTTATATTGTAAAAAAGAACTTGAAGAGAAGACGCTCAATAAATTGTTATACAAAATTTACATTTAACGTGTATTTGCTTAGAATTTAGGTCTGGATCGCGCGGATTAGGCGCGGAATGGATTTCATGTTGTGCGGAAATGGCGCGGATTTGATTTTAGTCGGCGCGGATTTGGCGCGGAAAATATTTTAGGATCTCCGTAACAACCCTGTGTATAGAAAACGCTATACCTAGTATAGTGGAAGCGATGAGGAAAGGCGAGAGAGAAGCGACCGCCAAAGAGAAGAAGCAGCTCGTACAGGGTGTCTACTCATCTGTAAATACAAAATTCCCTGATTTTTCCAGGTTTTTTCCAGGTGTTTTTCATTAATATCCAGGCAAAAACAAATAGATTTTAGCAGCAAAATAATCAATTCAAAAAAGTAAATATTGCGAAAAATATTATTTTAATGAATATTTTGGTGGCTTCACAAAACAATGTTGTAAATTATTTAAGAAATTCCTCCGGATTTTAAGGATTGCTTCAGAACTTCCTCCAGGGTTTAATTTGAAAATTTCTTTGCTAAAACTTTAGAAAACATCTCAAGGAATTGTTTCGGAAATTTCTTTAGAGATGCATTTGGCGATTCCTTAACGATTTTTTATTCCTTTAGGTGTTTGTTCGTAAATGTCTTGTGAAAATCACTCGGAAATACCTTTTTATAAAATACTTTGCAGATTTCTTCAGATATTCTTTTGAAATTTTTTAAGGAATTTATTTGGAAACTTGGTAAAGAATTCTTTCGGAAATCTCTTTGAATTTTATTTCAGCTGTTTTTTTTTAAAGAAACTTAAGAAAACTTCTTAAGGAAATGTTCCGGAAATATGTTTGGGATTTTTTCAGGAAATCCTTAAGAACTTCTTACGAAAATTCCTTTAGGAAATGTGTTGATGCAAAAATATGAGATTGCGTAGCGTGGGTTGGCCGGGTTGGCCCTCGCCAAGGACGCCAGCCCTCAGGGGGCGCCGGAATCAAGAATTACGGTATGGGAAACAGAAGAATTTTATTCGTTACATGGCCAATAATAACAAACCGACCATAAAGTCCAAAGGTCTATGGCGGAGATATTTCAAGAAATCTAACCTTCTATCTTTTTTTTGTCTTTATTATCGAGACTTTCAGCCCGAGGCTGACTCGTCTCATCACTTCTATCTCAAATAAACAAGTCGAATGATTTGGTCTTAACTTTGACTGCCACTTCGGTTTCTCTGAGCCTTTCGGAACCGGTTACAAGGGGCTAAGAAAAAGTCTAGAAAACTTATATTCAAAAAGTTATTTGAAAATTATAGAGCGGATTGTTACCATTATCGGGCACAATTACTGCCACAGATGTTGACCAAAAAAGACCTTTTGCGCTAATGACTTATATCGGGTAGGGGTAAGGGTAAGGATGATGTAGATTTAGAACAAATTTTCATTTCAAATTATCATCATGGCCGCATTTGACCTGGCGGCATCACGATAAGCAGTGATAATGTGCCTTGTTTAAATAACTACTTTGGTTATCATTTATAAAAGCTCTCGTAGATTAGCAAAATATATCCGCAATACATACAACATATGCCAAGGCATGTGCTATCAAAGCATTCATAGCCTTATTTCACCACAAGGCCCTCCTGCTTCCGATGTCGATTCCGACCACTTTAAAGTTGGATGTTATTGACCCAATGGATCAAAGTTGGATGTTATTGATGGATGACCTAACAAAGTACCTACAAACCGCTGACAGACCCATTCTTATGTTGTATCTTTCTTGATCCGAAATCCGATAGGGATTTCGATCATCGACCGATCCACTTCAGAGTTGGATGTTTTTGTTCCAACCATTTGACAATAGTATATGATTTGTCACGATTTTCAAATCTCTTTTCTCTGCTATGTACTTGCAAGTACGTCAGTTCCTTCCACTAAGAACAAGAAACAGCCGTTTGGACACTATGAGCTGTAAGTAAATAACTTTTAATACCTGTCATAAGACGAGTTTATACAATCCCATTGAATTCCACCACTTAATTGTATCTTGACCGATACGTATTTCGACCTCAACAGTAAGGCCGTCTTCAGTGTCTCGTACTTGACTCGACTTCGTCAAGCACGAGACACTGAAGACGGCCTTACTGTTGAGGTCGAAATACGTATCTGTCAAGATACAATTAAGTGGTGGAATTCAATGGGATTGTATAAACTCGTCTTATGACAGGTGAAAACATTCCACTAAAAAGCTCAAAATAATTTTCTTAACTTTTAATAATTTTTTTTTAACAATTTTAATAATCTTTCAGCCTGGATATTCCAACAGATTCGGTAAGAGGATCCAGAAATGTCCATGACTCTGTCAAGTTCCTAACATATCTTACCATATTTTGCAAATTAGTGTAAAAGCTCACAACATTTAAAAACTTTCCAGGGACATAACGGCTGATATATTGCTTGTAATATGTAGCATCTTAAATCTTAGTAAGAGAGGGGCGCCCAAAAAAGATTTCGCCAAGGGCAACGGGAGTCCACGCTGCGGCTCTGACGTTAGGCATAATACCTTCTTTATGTCGTGGGCTATTTTTGGGGCATTTTATACTTAACATTCTTTATGCCTAACGTCCTTATATCTGTTCGCGTGACCAACATCTAGTTTGCTTGGACCTAACAGCCAAGGTACCGGTATACATATAAGTGTTCAACGGCCAAGTTATAGCCTATTCAGATCACGCCATTTATGATCATAAATATCATGTTAAACATCAACCTGATATTTAACACGATATTTATTAACATAAATAATCTAATTGTAATCTGAATTAGGTATTAAGCTTATTGGAGCATATTTTGGCAAAATAATTTCAATGGTTACAGCGCCACTAGCTGTACTGTAAAAACCTTTGGAAAATGCTTCGGATATTTTTTTAAAATTCCTTGGGATTTTTTGGCAACTAATTCAGAAGTATCTTGAGGAAACACCTGGAGGAATTTTTCCGCGTATATTGCTTTTAAGAATTCTTTGGAAATACTTCGAGAATACATTTAGAAACTCCTTTGAAAAATCCATTTGAGAATCCTTCGGCTATTCTTTCAAGAATTCTTTTAGCAAAAATCCTTCACAAATCACTCTAAACTTTTTTTGAAAATCCTTTCATGTTCCCTTTCGGGAATTTCTTAAAGAAACCATACGAAAAATCGTTTTGAAATTCCTCCGGGAATTCTTTTTGGTTTTTATTTTTATCCGTTAACGTTCACTACATTTTCAATAGATTTGATTGGTATATTTATTCAAATACTTTTAAGGATTTTTTTATCTTTTGAGAGAATTTCACTCATGATCCTCGAGTATTGAAATTTCCCTGATTGTGTCAGGAATTCCCTGATATTCCCAGGTATTTCCCAGGTGTAGAGAAATTCCCTGATAATTCCAGGTTTTCCAGGTTTTTCCAGGTAGTAGACACCCTGTCGTAGAGTGCTTCGCTGCGCGAGATCGCAAAGGAACACTGGACTGTAGGGGAAGAGGCCCCAAAACGCCCCCCCCCCCGGGGCAAAACGACTTTCGAGCATTCACTTATGTTTACCATGTTGAGATAGCCTTAATCAAACTAGACGTGAAACTATGTCAGGTAAGGCGAAAAAGCGTCAAAATAATAGATGGGAATGTAGGAAAAACTGAAATTTTCCACATTTTGATGAAACATCTAACATTTCGGCGAGCCGAGCGCTATTGTTATCCGACCTGCAGGTTTTCATTACCACCTAGACCTATTGTCACGCCCAATGATGATATGGTATGTAATCAGTCTATGATTAAGTTATATTCCCCGGCGTTTTCCAATACTTGAATTATATTATGCGAATCGAATGATGAGTCTAATAAAACAGAGGTACTTGGTCATTCGATGGCGTGTCGGGGTGTCGAATTTACCCCAACTGATGACATAATAATGATGAGGTACATGTGGATGTTCATAATTATTAGAAAAAATAACTATTTTTTTACAACATACACAAAATGATGTTCAATGATGAATCACAGATGGATTAAACACTGAAAATCAGAAAATTATTGTCGTAAAAGCGTATACACCGATACCAAAATTTTACATAACTCATCTCCTCAATGGTGATCAATGCTAATTGTGTGTGTGTGTCCGATAATCACTTGAAATCAGAGATTTGAAGTGGTGTCGGTTTTACCCACAATTCCCCTAACTTTCGCATGAGGAAGAAACACCCATCAAAATCGTTATAGCTAAGGTATTACAGCAGCCTATGCTTAGCTAGGGCATATTGCCCCTCCTTCCCCTATGTTTGTTAATTTGAGTTAACTGCGTTCGCTTTTGTGTAAAATGGCTGTGGATGAAAATTACTGGAAGAGGCAACATTGTCTGTCAATATGAGGAATGGTTATTTTTTAATGAAAGCATTTAAATATGATGTATTTCATACTAGCGGTGGTTATTAAAATTGGGAATATTCTGGTGCTGTCCATAAATTTTGAAACACTTTAAAGCAAAAAGAGCATATCTTGCTGTTAGCATAGACAAACGGACGTAGCACTTATTATTTCAATATCGTTATCGTGTTTAAGGATTAGTTTTAAGGACCTAAATGACTGATTTTCACGCATATGTAATACGCGTTTGGATGTGTTCAATCGCTTTCACAATTGATTTTACACTTACGGTGGTTATACAACAAAGGCACAAATCGGCCATCTTGGAAACCACGTGTTTTTTCTAGTGATTTTTCAAGAGCACGAATTAACAGAACCACAACGCTCATGGAAATGAAACATCCGTAGATCGTTTGCTTACTTTACTTATATGCTGAATTTAATTTCAGTATTGTATGAAAATTATTACGCTAGATTTGAACTTTTGATAATAGAAGTAGAAAACCGTGTGAAGAATTTAAAATTCACCTTATGGCTTGATTGTATAATCACCTTGAGTTGGTTTTGCGCGGGTGATACGTACCGCGTAAATCTTGAAATGACCGTAAAAATTGCGTAAATCTGAATAAGCGTGAAAAAACAACTTACAACAAAATCGGATTTGCGCAATTTTTGCTCATCGTCATTTTTTTAATTACCGCTTGTTGAAACCGTGGGGAACAATTCGATAGATAAGGAAATTGATATTTCATTTTTCTGCGGGCCATTTGTGAGAAATGGTTTCCCTTTTTTCTGCGATTTTGGGATTTGCGTTTTTTTAAGCCGTTTTTCAAAAGGACTGGGATCCTCAAGAGCTGAGACAAATCGAATTTCGTGGAAATTATTTTATGCGGTACGTATCTCCCGAGTAGAAATCGACTTCCTTATATAGAAATATCCTTAAAAGCAATGGAGGTTATGAGATGGTTCCAGCTCTCAAAAGAATCTCAGAAGAGATTTCGGGATGATTCCTGTTGCTGAGATAACAACCGGAACTATACGCACGTCCTCCAGGTGCCACATCTGCTTCAACTCCTCCGCCAAGTCGTGGTGCTTCGTTATCTTATTGGAGAATGCTGTTCAGACATTATGGTTTAGCGGTACAGTAATGTCGATGAGGGTTACCCGCTTCATCCTATTGTCGTAGACCACAATATCGGGCCGATTGGCACGAATGGGGACATCCGTTATGATCTCGCGATCCCAGTACAGCTTCACGAAACTATTTTCCAGAACCGGGGCAGGCACATATTTGTGCTTCCACGATGCGATCATCTCGTCGACAGATTTGATGTCGCAATTCAGCTGATAGTCCTCCTGCGCCAGTTGCACTGAATCCGTGGTCAGCTTCATACACAGCGCGATAGATTTCGTGGCGGTTCTGGCTTCCCACGAAGTATCTTCGCAACTGCTTAGTGAACGCCGCTCGTACTGCTCGTTCTAACGCCTCCGAGTCAGTCTTGGTCCACTTTACCACCCCGAAACTGTATGTCAACAAGGGCACGGCAAACGTGTTTATCGCCTTCACCTTGTTGCCGGCCGACAAGAGGGTCTTCAAAATAGCGTTGACACGATGCAAGCACTTTTCCTGCAGCTCTATCTTGATCATCGTATGGCGAATTCCTTTCAGTTGCAGGAAACCTAGGAACTTGTACGTTGCGCTTTCAACCATGTTTCGAATCTCCTCCACAGATTCCGTATACAGCTTCAAGTCGCCCATAAAGAAGCTGTGGGTAAGGTTTGTACTCCTTTCCCCACTTTTCAAATGATAGCAATAGTTGTGTTGGTTGAGTGCTCTGCTAAGAGGGTTCATGGCAAGGCAAAACCATTGAGGACTAAAAGTATCGCCTTGGAATATGCCCCTCCTGATGCTGAGAGTCCTGGACCGTAACACATTTTCTCCATCGCTAATGTGTAGGGATGTGCTCCACATCCCCATAGCGTGCTGCATTAGCCTGATGACGTTACCGTCTATCTTATACAACAGCAGTACCTAAAGGAGGTACTAGTGAGGTACTGAGTCGTATGCCTTTCTATAGTCCATATACGCCATGCTCAGGTTTTTTTTGCTTGTGGGTAGCCTACCCAACAACGACTGCATCAATGATTACTTGATCCTTGCAGCCTCGTGCGTTGCGTCGACAACCTTTTTGTTCTTCGGTCATCAAGTTGTTGACGGCGCAATGGTTCTGCACCCTCCTCGCTATTACCGATGACAGCACTTTGTACAGACTCGTTGTTGGTCTGTACTTGGCTGGGTTCAAAGTGTTCCGATCCTTCTGCAGAATCTAGTACCGTGTTCAAGCATTTCGCCATCCGCCCGTGGACCGTTGTGAGTTTTTTAAACCAGAAATTATGCACAAAATAGGGTCTTGGTGCAGCCCAATTCCTGATATACCGGGTAGCCTCACGTATATCTTGGGCGGTCACGTTGATAGCGGTCATGTCTCCAATTCCACCACAATATCGCTCTTCTTCTGCCATCCACACCCCATCACCGTTGTCTATGACGGGGTTCTCCCATAGATTGGACAAAACTGCGTGACTTCTCCAATCTCCGGAAGGCCCTCGCCTTTGTCGTTTCGGATGTGGTTAACCTTCCTTTCGTTGATGTTGAATATTCGATTTTGCTCCTTCCTCTTCGAACATTCTCCATAACGTCGCAGTCGCTCAGCGTATTGCTATACTTATTATTGTTATTGTCTTTATTAACCTTCCTACAGTGTTCGAGTCGATATGACCCAAATCGCGCTTTCAAATTGCAATAACTTTTTACGTAACAATGTGGAGGTTTGAAACTGAATCATTTGTTTGCATTTATCCATTTTACACAATTTATGTAAAACTAATGGATTGGACCTTGTTATCGGCTGCACCTGACGTCGACAGCGCAGTGAATTTCTTCACTGGTACCAAATATACTATATTAACAATATGATTCACTCTCACGAAATTTTGGCGACACCACATGTGGCGCCAACTCGCGTCCGAAAGGATCGATACACACGTAAATCGAACTACCCAAAATATGACGATCGTTTTACACACACTTCAAAATGTCATCATGAAAAAAATAGGGATGCTTGATGTTTTTTTGCGAACTTAATCGATTATGTTTAATCGAATGCAAACGGAAAATCAAATGTTGTAGCAGAAGTGTGGTAGGCATATTTTTGTGGAAATGTATAATAAATTTGATATAGCTCGTTGAACTGTATCCGGCGGGACCATGCCGGTGCACCATATCGAAATTGACGCACGCTGAAGCAGTTGGAGAGCTATACGAGGTTGCTGTGGAAGTTTACATTCTTCTCGCATTGTACCTACTCGCTCTCTGTTTCGCACACCATGTTGCTGTTTGCTCATTTGGCTGCAACACAGAGGCGTCATGATTCTTTGGGAAATTTGACATTAAAGAAGCCAATGAATTGTCTGAGACAAACAGCAAGTTGTCTGCATGGCTTATCCAGTATTTTACGCGCTCTAATGGCCGCCCCAAATTATCTCATGTTCTGGTGGGGTACAATCGATTTGACGTTTGGCTTGTATCGTTTGACATCGCCGCAATCATTATCATCGTGATTCAATCATTTTGATGATGGAAACTTATCGTTTTTATGTCAAACGACACAAGCCAAACTTCAAACTGTTTCCACCCTACCAAAAACTGAGCTTGATTGTGGCGGCCATTAGCGCTCGTAAAATGCTGGATTATACGTATCTAAAATTACTTGAGATGTCCTTTGTCACTATTTAATCCGCATTTTATTGTTTTTTGTTGTTGAATCTGGTTGAAAGTAAATTTAACAAGATACGTTGAAGAATAGTTTAAATATAACATTTGGAATGCATTTAAATTTATACAGAATAAGGAATTATTCCAGCTAAGATTTGACAGTTGGGTAGAAAACCTTATTGAGAATTTTGCGTAAAACGGGTTTGTAGAACTAACGAGGGTGGATTAAAAATACAAGATGGAAATTGGAAGGTCACATTTTCTGTTTACCCGCTTTTTCCAATAAGCTCAAAAAGAACCCAACGTAGATCGAAAATACTTAAAGTACTTCTGGGAGAATTTGTCAATGAAGATAATAGATTCTAATATACACCATTGTGAGATACCACACTTTCATTAGTAGCCAAATAACGTAAAAATACTGGTTTGGACTATGCTTTTGCTAATTTTTATACCATTTGATTATGTGGATTTATTCTGGTTCGCCTGAAAATTCCACAACAGTACGTTCTCTAATTAATATTGTAATAACTGATAATAGTTTTAAAAACTAAAACTCTACTTAACTGTTATTTGTTTTATTTATTTACTACGTTAATGTAATATGTTCGAACAATATTTTGTTGTGGTCCGCCACATTGACTTTATACAGTAATTTAATTCAAATATTATCAATTCATATTGAATTGGTGGAAAGAATCTCCTCTTCATTATGTCATATGACTTGAAATGTTTTCTACAGAACCATGTCAATCAGAGTAATTCCTTTACACTTCCAAGACTCTGTCTTCAAATATGAATTCTACTACCTATGCACAGAGAGAGCATGACCGCTTGCTACAAAAAAATAACACAGAGAGAATATAATCCCTGGGAGAACGAGATAGCAAAGTGCTTGACGGTCGAGTCTTACTGGATTTCTCTCTGCAAAGCACATGCTTTTCTAGCTCGGTTTCCTATCAGAAAAACTTATCTTATAATAATTAGTATACTGAAATCTTCGTTATATTGTTTGAAAAGATTTCTTTTGACAGCCCAAAATGAATTGAATATCATGTTGCAAACGGCCTCTTCAATACGAAATACCAATTATCATATAATAAATGGCGTAATCTAAAAATTCTAATGGTAATTATGGTAAATATTGATTTGAGTTAGCTTTAATTAAAATGTGTAAATATTGTAAATAATTTTAGACTGCAAAACATAAAATATGTAATTATTTTTCGGTCACGTATCTAAAAACAGCTAAAAACCAAATGTATTTGTTTGACGCATACAGTTTACTGCACATTTTTGCCATTCTTCCATGTGCTTATTTTACGCTTGACTATAAATGACATGCTCTGTCATGCCTTCATCACTTGTCTAATGCAAATGGATATCAATATCGCTTCACGGTTTATCGAACTATGCAATGTGGCACGGCAAGAATGATCATGTTGAGTAAATTCTAGAAGGAATTGGACATGTACAAGTATACAGTCGGGATTCGCTGGTTGGGATTTTAATACTTGGGTCACTTTTTAGTTGGGCCTCCGCTGGTTGGACCATGGCCCAACTAAAAAGCAACCGTTCATATTTAAAGTCCATTTTTCGTCATTGCAACTCGTGTGCAACTCGTTGCAAAACTCTATTTTTTCAGCACTCCTAGTATTTATCCAACTCGGCAAACCTCGTTCGATAAACGTACGACTCCTGCTGAAAAAATAATCTTTTTGCAACTTGTTGCACAAACTACTATTTTGATAACTTTTTGTACGTTTATAACGAGTTGTACGAGTTGATATCGAGTTATACGTTTATCCAACCAGGCTTGTCGAGTTGAATAAATACTACGAGTGCTGAAAAAATCGAGTGCAACGAGTTGCACACGCTATTTTTGCAATGACGGAAAACGGGCTCTAATATGATAAATCTGAAACAAAACGGTACGAACTGATTTACTTCAAATGATTATTCTTACCAATAAATCATATTGCTGCAAAGAACCGTCATATTCCATGTTATCGTACCACAATGGGTAGCTCGACAAGCCATGAAGCGATAGATGAACTTGCCTTTGGAAAATTCTGATGTCATGGCCATCATTACCCAAGCTGATTCAGCAAAATGTAGTCATGTAACTACTGATCTGATGTTGGTTTTTCATTATAGCATCCAAATTAGTGCTATAATGGATTTTATGTCACCCATTTGAGTTTAAAGACGTATGTACATATTTATGTTTAGATTTTCAATTCTGAAATAAAAACCGGTGAAGAATTTTGTGTTATATTTTTAAGTTTTGATAAAGTAGAAGAAAAACAAACTAATTTAGATCAGTCATGAAAGCAATAAAACAGTCACGTAATCTTCATGTGACACACTAGTGCAAGCCGATTGAGTGAAATTGAGTGCCTCGACCTTTGAATCACTTAATTGGTACGTGAATAGTACTGTGAAAAAAACACGTTGTTTTTCACGTAGATATGATGGGAAGATTATTTTGGGTGTAGCTAACACCATCCTGTAAAACCACATTTTTAAAACCACAAGTTCCGACAGTTTGATAACCCGCTTGTTATGCTTTCGCCATACAAATTGCTAGCTTCTAGAAAACCAGCGCAGCCAGCATTTCCACGTCGGAGCAGCTTCTACTATTACTATACGAAGCATAATTAGCATAATTTGTTTTTCTCTATATTATCGTAAAACTTTATTAAAACGAGGAAAATCGATCATTTGATGATCGATTTATTCAAAAAAGTATGGGCATCCCTATACCTTCGAATGTCATCTTTTCAGCTGCATGACTGTCGCCATCGTCGCCATGGGATTTGCTAGAATAAACAAGAAGAAAACATATTTAGATTCCTCTTTGCTCGCTAGATGATGTTGTTATCACCGGCAAATGGTTCGCCATTTCGTTGTATGGAAAAGCTCGAAGTGAACCATATTGTTAATATAATATATTTGCTGGTACACTAAATCAGTTGTTTTACTCTCATGTTCCTAATCCTCTGCCTCGAAAGAAGCCACCATGCTCGAATACCCATCTGCGAAATTTTAAACGACGCAGATCCAAAGCATTGCGAAATTACACAAACTTAAGAAATCTGGAATCGAAGCGTATTTTTAACTTAGTAAGCAACAGGTACCGAATATACAATTGACTTCTGTATACCCGCTGTTATAGGAGAACTGAGGCAAATCTCAAACGGGACCCGAAGCAGTTTTGATCGTTCATAAATTCCAAAAGAAAGGAAGTTGGTTTACCTAAAACAGTGTTCTTGAATGATGAAGTAGCAGATACATGCGACGGAATCTGTAAACTATTCGGTAAACATTTTTCGGGAGTTTTCGAAAACGAATCGGTGTCTGCTGATCAAATCGATGAAGCTTTGCTTGATGTCCCTCGTGATGTTTTTAACTTTAGCAGATGCATTTTTTCTCAAGATAATGTTCTTAACGCTCTCAACAAATTGAAATCTTTGCCGGCTCCTGGTCCTGACGGTATACCATCAATTGTGTTGAAAAAATGCGCGATGGCACTTTGTACTCCACTCACCATAATATGTAACAGGTCAATCGTTGAATCGAAATTTCCGACAAAGTGGAAGGAGTTCTATATGTTTCCTGTATTCAAAAAGGAGATAAACGAAACGTGAATAACTACAGAGGTATTAGATCCAGCACAGATCTAAGTTGCTTGAAATTCTCGTTGGAGAAGTCCTGTTCTGTGCATCGAAGTCATACATCTCTCCGGATCAGCATGGCTTTTTTCCTAGTCGTTCGATTGATACCAACTTTGTGCAGTTTACGTCTCACTGTCTGATAAATATCGAAGAGGGTAATCAAGTGGACACAGCTTACACTGATCTGAAAGCTGCATTTGATCGAGTTGATAATGTTATCCTGTTATCTAAATTCGATCGCCTGAGAGCTCCATCAAGCTTAACACGTTGGCTTGACTCGTATCTGACTGAACGTCGGTTATCTGTTAAAATTGGCGCAACACAATCGGAGTACTTTATTAACCGCTCAGGGGACCGTTACCATTTTCAATATTTATCAGCGATGAATGCTGCTTACTTCCTGCTGGATTTCGCATTACTTATGCAGATGATCTAAAAATGTTTATTGTCGTTCGTAAAATGAAAGATTGTATTGTGCTGCAGCACATGATTCATGATTGATCTGTTTCAGAATTGGTGTCTAAGAAACCGCATGACTATAAGCGCTCAAAAATGTTCAGTTATGTCGTTCAACCGGAAAAAAATACCTATTGTATGGGATTACGAAATATGCGGAACACAAATTAAACGGGTTACAGTCGTCAAAGACCTTGGAGTACTTCTGGATAATAATCTGTCTTTCCGTGTTCACTACTCGAGCATTATTGCTAAAGCGAACAGGAATCTGGGATTTATTATGCGATCAACTCGTAAATTTTATTAACCTTTTTGCTTACGATCGCTTTACTATTCGCTCGTTCGTTCCACGCTTGAAACTGCAAGTGTGGTTTGGTGCCCATATGCTGATATCTGGATAAGGCGAATTGAAGCGAATTGAAGTTCACAAGATATGCTTTGAGATTACTACCGTGGAATGATAATGCAAATATGCCCTCGTATGAAACGCGTTGCAGTCTTCTTGCTATGGAATCATTACGAGATAGACGAGCGTTGCTGGGAAACTATTGTTAGCTGTGGTTGATGCTCCGTATATCCTAAAAAAACTGAACTTTAACGCTCCATCAGTTACTCTACGACCGAGAGATTCATTGCGAACTGATTTTCGGAGAACATACTATAGTATATATAATATGGACTCAACGAACGCATTACTGCGATAACCAGAGAATTCAACAAAGTGTACTGGTTTTTTGACTACAACATCTCTGCATCTGTTTTCAAAAACCAACTTAAACAGCTGCGTCTTCAACCTGACTCAATCCACGTCTGAAACAGCAACAGTAAGGTGAGTTTCTGTCCATCACTTTTCAATTGTCAGTGTTTTGCTACTTGGTATTTTTTTTTCTCTCACGGTGCACTGGAAACACGCGACGAGTGACGACAATTATCGTACCTTACGGACTGGATACCTGAATACTTGACCACACTTTAATTTTAAGAAACAAAATTTTGACTATGTTTATTATATTTTTGATTTTATGTTTGTTGCATCTATGTAAGTAATCGAATCTTTCGATTTCTTCGATACAGATCAATTGGAGTTTTTGGCAAAACACAACACCCTGGGGCAGAGCGAAAACTGCAAGCAGTACGCCATAATTGCTCTTCAAAGTGCGTGTACATGAACGAAAATTTCTCCATACATTCCAATTCATACGTATTTTTTGCCAGAACACGTATTTTTGGACGAGGATTCAGAATCAGCGATGCCAGATTGCTTCAACATAATTTCCGTAGATTAACTCAAAAGTTTTGGCTAGCCCTATTTCTGCGCTCATCCACAATACAACAATAAGACCACTAAACGTAAACATTTATAGCAAAGGTGTATAAGAGTAAGACTGTACAGATAGAGAAAACTGGATCCTTTCTACTGATTACACCTGTTAAGAAAATTATTTTGAGCTTTTTAGTGGAATGTCTTCACTTGTCATAAGACGAGTTTGTACAATCCCATTTAATTGTACCTTGACAGATACGTATTTCGACCTTAACAGTAAGGTCGACTTCAGTGTACAATCAAGTGGTGGAATAAAATGGGATTGTACAAACTCGTCTTATGACAAGTGATTATTGGAGTGAATCCAGTTGGGCTATGTAACTGGTAGTTTAGTTTTCTCAAATTTATGCAGATTTCTCTTCAGTTTAGGCAGATGATGAAATTTTCATCGCTTAGGAGATCATATGGATCATTGTAAATTAGTACTGAGGACGACAGAGTTGTGGTAATGTTCGTTCACCAGCAATTTTGACGTAATTACTTCATTCATAATTTGGCCAATACAGAAGTTAAACAAAATCCTATTTTGACGCTGAAATTAAATTAGCAACCAAGAAAATCCCCTAAAATATCGACATTATAATCCATATTTGGTTCAAAAATTCGAAAACGATCTTGAAACATTCATCCTGGTGTTATTTCATAAATTTATCCAGAAATGCTTCGGAAAGTCTTCCAGGAAACATTTAAAATAATTCTATAGGAAATACCCCCAGGAATTATTTCGATAAGTATATAGTCAAACACAAATTCCTACCTTCATTTTTTTTAGGAATTCCTTCGAAAATCCTCTAGGTATTTCATTAAAAATTATTCCAAGAATTCATTTTTAAATTCCAACAGGATTTCTGTTACGTGAGAATTTATTTGTGAACCCTTAACCATTTACTGTCCCTGTAGAGTCGGTCGTGTTGATGGTTTGAAAGTTAATTTCACGAGTGGAAACAGCCCGGGCGTATTGGATAAACGGTTTAGGCGTTCTAATACGATAAAAACACTGAAGTTATGAGTGTATAGTTTAAGCATTGTAAAGAAAATGACATCTAATTAGAATAATAAATTTCAGCTTTGTAGCATGTGACAAATTCAACATCTGAGTGATTTATTTGTCCTGCTGTAAGAACAGTGCCCGTCGCTATTGTTTTCAACAACTTCTTTTAAAAAGTTCTCCGCAAATGAATTCAGAAATTGTTATCAAAAACTCACTACCTTCCAAAAAATTCCTTCGGAAATTTCTATAGGAAAACCAAGTTCCGCAAGGAATTCTTCTGGAAATTCGTTCAGAAATTTTAAGGATTTTTAACGGAAATCTTCCAAAAAGTCCTTTTGTAATATTTTCAGAAATTCCTACATGAATTCCTTCAGAAATAATTTCATTAATTCCCAGAGCAATCGCTACATATTTCTTCTATAATTTATCCAGCTGAATTTCCTCCAAATAGAAATGAATGTTTTTTAAGAATGGATGAAATTTTTTAAGACGATACTTAATGAATATCCGAACGAATTACAAAAAGAATTTCTAAGGGATTGTTGTAAAAGAATTTTCGAAATTCTCAACTTTCCGCGACTCGCATGGCCCTGGATCGGTCACGCAGTTCCGTTTCTGTTGTAAGCGACAAGCGAGCTTTTTCGGAGGTGTTGAACTTTTTACAACGGTGCGAGTCCCGAAAGGATAAATTTCTTCAAGAATTCTTTGGATATTCAGCTCTCCTCCAGAAATTTCTTTGGAGAATCCTCACAAAATTACTCCAAAAATAAATGCTGAGAATTCATTGGAAAGTCCTCCCGATATTCATTTGAAAGTTCAATAATTTGGAAATTCTCTTAGAACTTTCTTCAGAACTGCCTCCAGCATATTTATTTTAGAAAACCTTGGAGAGTTTTATATAGATTTCTTAGAATTTTCAGAGGATTTTCCGTAGAAACTTTCGAAGGAACTTATGGAGAAATTTACAAAGCATTTTCCAGAGGAATGTTCAATGGAAATTATTTGGAACGCCTGGTGGAGCTCCCGAAAGTATTTCTGAAGGAATTTACCAATGATTTTTAGAAAGATTTTCCAAACGAAAACCCGAACGGACTTTCAAAAAGTATTCCTGAAGGAATTTCTAAGAACATTTCTAAAGAAATTTTGGATGAAGTTTCTGAAAGAATTTCTTGTGAAACTTCCGGATGAATTCCTGGAGGGATTTTTGAAAGAATTTATGATGGAAGGTCTAATGGAATTTCCTAGAAAAATGTCTAGTTTCTCCAGATATTTCTTCTAGAATTATGTCAGGATTTCCTCCAGGAAAATTTCATTCTCTCATCTGTGTGTTCTTTTATAGGTAGTTAGAATCAAATTAGGGAAAAATCATTAATAAATTAAAAATCACAGATTCTCCAATTGAAATTAAAAGTGCACTTTTAAAAAAATCCGTGGATTTCCACAGAAATTTTCAAATTTCCGTAGTTTTTATCTACGGATCCGTAGATCCGTAGAAAGCACTCAATTCCGCAAATCTACGGAAATTTCCGTAGATCTGGCATCGCTGTTCAGAATATCTAATCTCATTTTGGCCAAAAATGTTACATATGCAGCTTCTCAAACAAATGGTTCAACTATGTTCGTCTACTTTGTAGGACATTCCTGAAGGGCTCCAAATAAAACTCACACCAACGGTGTTCGCGGGTCATATTGGCCATTTTTGTCAAATACCGGTATTCGGTAATACCGGTATAATACCGGTTTTCGTGAAAATTTCAGGTAGTAAAAGAAAAACTTTTGATTTGGACTTTTGGATGAAAAACAATATTTGTTGACAAACTTGAAATGTTAAAATTATTGCTTGTTGAGCTGGCCAATGCGAAACTTAACCCTTATGTGAGTGACGATTTTTCCCACCGTAAACGGGTGACGGGGTACCCGGGTACCCAACCGCCTTACAATGGGCATTTATGTGTCTGTGGGTGTTTGTATGTGTGTATGTTGGTGTGTATCGCTGTGTCTATGTATGCGCTTGTGTGTGAGTGTGGTTTCAGAGAACTGTGTGAATTCAGAGGCCCCCCCCCGAGCAGCACAAGTCGAACAAAAATGGTTGCAGCAACTCCATTGTGACTAAATCTGGTCATATTTGAGTTGCAGTAACTTATGTGGAATATGTGTGCTGCTAGGGCCGGGTAGTCCCCTGTAAGGGTATGCGATAACACACTTTTTCCTAACGAAACGAAACGAAACGAAATTTAAAATGTCTATGCTGATTCGGATCGAAACGAAACGAAATATGGATTTACTTTCGAAACTTCGAAACGAAACGAAATCAAGGTTCATTTGATTCGAAATTTTTCGAAACGAAACGAAATTTCAATTTCTTTTTCCGCGGAATTTTGATTAAATTGGTTTTACATTATGTACGCAATTCGGACTTCACTATTTCGAAGTCAAATAACTGTTTTACGTCCAAAAGAGTTATAATAACAGAAGAGGCAGTCTGTGATAAATCACCGCATTCTTGCCGCGTATACCATTGGCGATAAGGCAATAACCCAGCATTTATGTCGCTTTCATATCAGAAAGTATAAAAAATATAGAAATTGTGGGATTTTTCATATACGGATTCAAAATTCGTTTAAAACCTTAGTTCATATAAGAATAATGTAATTATGCGGAAGCATACTTCATATTGTCTTGTCAGCGTGGTTTTATAGTATTGAGCTAATTCAAAATCAGAAAATTAATGCTTAAATTTATTTTTTTATTTAGTGGGATACTCAATTATGTATCCACATCTGCCAGGCGCATACACAGATAGAGAATTGATATTTGAAAAGGACGTAACAGCAAAAACTTATTCCTTCTCATTATTCGTGCACATATAGCATACATTTGCTCACTAGAAGAATCCTGTCCACCTTTCTAAAATGCACAAAGATATGTACTTCAGATTGAATTTCACAGACCCATAGTCTTATATACAATCAGTTCGACGAACTGAGCTATTGTCTGTGTGTCCTTGGCACATGAGAACAGCTGTTATGGTCAGTATGAGCTAAAAGCAATCATAAGTAAAGAACTTTCAGCAATTTTAATAATCTTTCAACCCGTTCTGGATTCTTTTTTGCAATTTCCATGCGAAGATCTAGAAATGCCCACAAATCTTCAATGTTCCTTACATATTGTGGAAATAGTCAAAGAAGAGCTTAGCTTGATTAGCTGTACACATTGTAATTGCTAATCATGATTGTCCGAAAAACAGCAAACATGCACAGCTCACCAATTAAATAATATTCTTGGGATTCAAACAAGTTATTCTTATTGAATACTTGCTTCGGAGTTTCCAAATCATGACCAATAACGATGCTGGTCACGTCCTTACAGTCAATTTAGGATTAGAAGAGGAAAATTAGTTTAATACTCATTGTTGTAAAACAGCGGTTCTTAACATTTTTCTTGAGAGGTACCCTTAGAACTTTTGCATCAATTGAGGTACCCCTACGATTTTTTTTGCTGTAAATGGAAACAATCGTAGCGCTTGAAGTATATCACAAATGGACCTGAAATCTAACGAAATATATGGCTCTCCATAAACTTTTCTGAAATTTTCATTTTTTTTAAACTTCCCAATAAAATTAAGTTCTTACATCAAGGGACTTACTGTACGAAATGTTTTGACTCTTGAAAGGAGGCTTCCGAGCCTCTTGAAAGGAGGCTTCCGAGCCTCTTGAAACGAGGCTTCCGAGCCTCTTGAAAGGAGGCATCCGGGCCTCATGAAAGAAGGCTTCCGAGCCTCTCGAAAGGAGGCTTCGAGCCTCTTGAAAGGAGGCTTCTGAGCCTCTTGAAAGGAGGCTCTGAGCCTCTTGAAAGGAGGCTTCTGAGCCTCTTGAAAGGAGGCTTCGAGGCCTCTTGAAAGGAGGCTTCTGAGCCTCTTGAAAGGAGGCTTGAGCCTCTTGAAAGGAGGCTTGAGGCCTCTTGAAAGGAGGCTTCCAGGCCTCTTGAAAGGAGGCTTCCTGAGCCTCTTGAAAGGAGGCTTCTGAGCCTCTTGAAAGGAGGCTTCCAGGCCTCTTGAAGGAGGCTCTGAGCCTCTTGAAAGGAGGCTTCCGAGCCTCTTGAAAGGAGGCTTCCGAGCCTCTTGAAAGGAGGCTTCCGAGCCTCTTGAAAGGAGGCTTCCGAGCCTCTTGAAAGGAGGCTTCCGAGCCTCTTGAAAGGAGGCTTCTGAGGCGAGATAAGGTTCGAAGTTCCAAGCATCTTGAAAGAAGAACTCCGACCCTCTTTAAGGGAGGGCTTCGAGCCTCTTGAAAGAGGCCTTCCGAGTCTTTTGGAAAGAGCTTTCCTAGCCTTTTAAAAGAAGGAGAAAAGAAAAAAAAAATGAAAGTTTAAAGAAGAAAGCTCAAAAGAAGATTTCCGGGCCTCTAGAAAGGAGGCTTCCAACCCTCTTGAGAGTAGGCTCCCGAGCCTTTCGAAATGAGCCTGTCGAGCCTGTTTAAAAATCCCTTCCGAGCCCCTTGAAAAGATCCGAGGCTTTTAAAATAAGCAGAAAGTCTTCATGTCAGGAAGAAGTCTTCATGTCTTTCAAATGGAGGCTTTCGAATTTGTAGACTCAAGATTATAGTTAAGAATTATATTCTTAACATATTATTCAACATTCTGCTTTGATCCGGTAGATTGCATAGAAGATTTTTCAAATTTGTTCATTCGAGGTTTTGCCCTTTTGATCTTTTGTCCCACATCTCTTCATCCATTGTACTGGTTGTGGAGGACAGGATTCAATAGGCCATGATTTGCTGAGTGACATGCATAGGATGTAGGAGGTATTTTGGACCACCAGTTTGACGGCTCATATTTTGGACCACTGAGTATTATGTACAAGACAAAGTTTAGAAATATAAAAAAATACAAAACTTTATCAATAAGTTTGGATTAAAATTGTAATTCATCCGTCATTAAGCATTTCGTCCGAGGTACCTCCTGGGTCCGGCGAAAGTACCCTCATGGGTACATGTACCGCAGGTTGAGAACCGCTGTTATAAAAGACCGAGGAATGCTCTGCATCTCCGTGAGCGCTACGGGAAAGGAATCGTTGGTTAGTAGAGAAGGAAATTCATGTGAAGCCCATGGGTAAGCGACTGAATATTTATTGTAAACAAAATTATGTGAAAACAAGAAGACGAAAACGGTGTTTCAAATCAATCCAACACAATTCAATGTGCTTCGTTTAATAAGCTTCTAAAAAACGATCGATTCCGCACTAAATAATTCTGTGCTCATTGATGCAGACATTAGTTTTATCACTTCGCGTTCTCCCACACTAGCTGGCGTGATCAGCATCTACAACATCGATTGTACACTGGTTAAACAAATTTCTGCTACGCGAGTTAGATTTTTTTCACTAAGAATGGGGTTATGTAGTAAGCGTTAATAGAATAAACTGTATAACCTAAAGTTTTGAAAACAACTTAACAATTTTGTTCAGCGGCGCAGCCAAAATTTTTGATAAAAAAAAGAATGGTTTATGTTTAAATTTGTTTCGAAATTCCGCGGAATTCCGTTAAATTTCGTTAGAAGCTAGTTTTTTCTAGCGAAATTTTTGTAATTTTACGAAACGAAACGAAATCAAGAAATGTGATTTCGCCATGCTAAAATTCCGCGAAATTCCGCGGAATTTCGTTTCGAACCACCTGAAACGAAATTTTTCGAAATACCGCATATGCTTAGTCCCCTGGAAGATCCGGAACACTAGTAAAAATGGTCAATTCGTAAATTCCATCGTAAAGCGACGGGATTTTTTAGAACCATTTTCTGTCGAACCCTGAGTATGGAATCGATGCTTTGACCTACATACGGACCATTGTGTCCACTGGGTGGTCCCCTGGAAGATCCGGAACATCCGTAAAAATGGTCAATTCGTGAATTCCATCGTAGAGCGACGGGATTTTTTTAGAATTATTTTTTGCCCAACCCTGAGTATGGAATTGATGCATCGACCTACATGCGGACCATTGTGTCTACTGAGTGGTCCCCTGGAAGATCCGGAACATCCGTAAAAACGGTCAATTCGTAAATTCTATCGTACAGCGACGGGACTTTTTTAAAAGGTTTTTTTTGCTGAAGTGAAGCGTGAAGCGACGGGATTTTTTAGAACCATTTTCTACCGAACCCTGAGTATGGAATCGATGCTTTGACCCACACACGGACCATTGTGTCCACTGGGTGGTGCCCTGAAAGACCCGGAACATCCGTAAAAATGGTCAATTCGTAAATTCCATCGTACAGCAACGGGATTTTTTTAGAATTATTTTTTGCTGAGCCCTGAGTATGGAACTGATGCTTCGACCTACATACGGACCATTGTGTCCACTGAATGGTCCTCTGGAAGATTTGGAATACCCGCAAAGCGACGGGATTTTTTAGAACCATGTTCTGCCGAAACCTGAGCATGGAATCGATGCTTTGACCCACATACGGACCATTCTGTCCACTGGATGGTTTTCTGGAAGATCCGTAACATCCGTAAAAATGGTCAATTTGAATATTCCATCGTTAGGCGACGGTATTTTTTAGAACCATTTTCGGCCAAACCCTTAGCATGGAATTCATGCTTTGATCGACATACAGACCATTTTGTCCAGTGGGTGGTTCCCTGGGAGACCCGGAACATCCGTTAAAATGGTCAATTCGAATATTCCGTAATCGTAATCGACGGGATTTTTTAAGAACCATTTTCAGCCGAACCCTGAGCATGGAAACGATGCTATGATCTATATACGGACCATTGTGTCCACTGGGTGGTCCCTTGGATGATCCGGAACATTCGTAAAAATAATCATTTCAAATATTTCATTTCTGAAGCGCGGTAGGATTTTTTAATATTATGTGCCGAACCTCGAGTATAGAATTGATGCTTTGACCCACATGGTTCTGCAAAAAATTGTTTGATAAAAATGATGTCGCTTCAGTTTGCGAATTGACCATTTTTACGGGAATTCCGGATTTTTGAGGGGACCTCCCAAAGGGCACAACGGTGCGTTTTTGGGTCAAAGAATTAATTTCATGCTCAGGGTTTGGCCACAAATGGTTTAAAATAAAAACCTGACGCATCACGATGAAATTTACTAATTGACCATTTTTACGGATGTTCCGGATCTTCCAGAGGACCACCCAGTGAACACAATGGTCCGCATGTGGCTTAAAGCATCAATTCCATACTCAGGTTTCGGCAGAAAATGGTTCTAAAAAAATCGCGTCGCTTTACGAGGTAATTACGAATTGTCCATTTTTACGGATGTTCCGGATCTACCAGGGGACCACCCAATGGACATAATGGTCCGTGTGTAGGTCAAACTATCGATTCCATACTCAGGGTTGGGCAAAAATAATTCTAAAAAATCCCGTCGCTGTACGATAGAATTTACGAATTGACCATTTTTACGGATGTTCCGGATCTTCCAGGGGAGCACTCAGTGGACACAATGGTCCGTCTTTAGGTCGAAGCATCAATTCCATACTCAGGGTTCAGCAAAAAATAATTCTAAAAAAGTCCCGTCGCTTCACGATGGAATTTACGAATTGACCGTTTTTACTGATGTTCCGGATCTTCCAGGAGACCACACATTGGACACAATAGTCCGTATGTAGGTCGAAGCATCAATTCCATACTCAAAGTTCAGCAAAAAATAATTCTAAAAAAGTCCCGTCGCTGTACGATGGAATTTACGAATTGACCATTTTTACGGATGTTCCGGATCTTCCATGGGAGCACTCAGTGGACACAATGGTCCGTATTTAGGTCGAAGCATCAATTCCATACTCAGGGTTCAGCAAAAAATAATTCTAAAAAAGTCCCGTCGCTTCACGATGGAATTTACGAATTGACCGTTTTTACTGATGTTCCGGATCTTCCAGGGGACCACTCAGTGGACACAATGGTCCGTATGTAGGTCGAAGCAACAATTCCATACTCAGAGATCAGTAAAAATAATTCTAAAAAAGTCCCGTCGCTGTACGATGGAATTTACGGATTGACCATTTTTACGGATGTTCCGGATCTTCCAGGGGACCACTCAGTGGACACAATGGTCCGTATGTAGGTCGAAGCATCAATTCCATACTCAGGGTTCAGCAAAAAATAATTCTAAAAAAGTCCCGTCGCTGTACGATGAAATTTACGGATTGATCATTTTTACGGATGTTCCGGATCTTCCAGGGGACCACTCAGTGGACACAATGGTTAGTATGTAGGTCGAAGCATCAATTCCATACTCAGGGTTCAGCAAAAAATAATTCTAAAAAATCCTTTCGCTGTACGATGGAATTTACGAATTGACTATTTTTACGGATGTTCCGGATCTTCCAGGGGACCACTCAGTGGACACAATGGTCCATATGTAGGTCGAAGCATCAATTCCATACTCAGGGTTGGGCAAAAAATAATTCTAAAAAAATCCCATCGCTCTACGATGGAATTTACGAATTGACCATTTTTACGGATGTTCCGGATATTCCAGATGGCCACCCGGTGGCCAGACATCATGCACGCGTACAAAAAAGGATGAGATTGAGCAACGACTGCTACGCGCACATAAAATTTAGCGCACGCGAGTCTCACGAAGCTTGTGTACCTCACATTAACATTGGTGAGTCGCATTGAGACATCTCAATGCGATCAGCTCATGCGCTGTTTGCCATGGCAAACCTTTGCAAACAACAGCGGAGGTGCGTAAAACAGCTTGGGCGGGAAATTTTCATTCAATAATATCGTCGCCTAAGTAACGCCAACTATGCATTCCTAGCGCATGAGATGAGTCTCATGAGACGTACATTGAGACACGCTCACTCAGTTATTTTATGCGCGCTAGCTTCTCTCGTCGCACAGAATCGGTGCTACGTGAGCTTTTGTAGCTCATGGCACACTGCACAATGGTCGGATTCGTCAAATTTCACGACATAAATCGATAACTCGAAAAACATCAGTGCTAGAGTTTTGACGTCTTCAGAAGAAATGATCTACAAGAAGAGATCAATTTTTGGTGTAAGTTGTCATTAGGGTGGCCCTTCGGTGAAATTTTTTTGGAAATGTATTTTTTTACCCTTTTGAGTTAGGAGTTCGTATAGTTCTACAAAGTCGTAGAGAATTTAATTCTAAGCATTTTCGATTAATAAACATTTATTTTATCTCATATAGGTGATGTTTTATGACAAAATTGCTAAATTTAGATAAGGTGGTCCCGAAAAAAATAATTTTTAGCTTCCACTTTCATCAATTCAGAATATTTTCAAAAACTGTCTTAGCATCGCTTCACGGTCTTTGGATGGCGCATCTTTTGGTTACATAAGATGGTTGATAGCTTCATTTTCAAGCATATTATAAGCGTTTTTCCATGAAAAAGTGATATTTTTCTGAGCATTCTACTGCAGCTAGTAGCAAATATTAGCAAAAATTTCAATCGTAATCTGAAAGTATACATGCAGGGCCATCAAATCCATGGTATTTCATTTGTCCATCTTTGTCCACTTTTGTTTGATAATCATATTAATTGTTGTATGAAAAAACAGCAATTCCATGGGAAATACAAATATAATATCTCTGATTTTCGGTAGAATCATTCTTTTTTTGAAAATAAATAAGCTCACTTTTTAATTTTGTCTGATTTCGATCACCACCCTAGGTCGAAAAAATCTACATTTTGGAATTTTTTTTTTTAAACATAATTTTTGAACTACTGGACCAATTATCAATGTTCATTGAATCGCATGTAGTCATTGGCGACCCTCACTTAGGAACTGGGAAAATGAAATTATTCTGCGAATTAGCCATGAAAAACCAACTTGAATTTTATGATTTTGTATTTCGCCTCAAAAGTAGCGCTCTTAAGCATTTATTTCATGAGAACACCTTGAAAATCGTTCCAGTAGTTAAAATGTCAAAATGATTTTTTCGACTTCTTTTCCACACGAGTTGATTTAAATATTTTAGATAAAGAACGATTCTTTGTGGGCTTTGTGGCCGTGCGGTTAGCGCCGTCAATCGTCTAGAGGCATGGACTATGGGGCGTGGGCTCGATTCCCGCCGCGGTAAGAAGGAAACTTTTCGTGATCGAAAAATTCTCCACCGGTCCACTGGGTATTATGAGTCCTGTCAGTTGTCTAGGTGTTAAGTGTAAAGTCTGTACGACCTTTGGTCGAAGACGGTGTTCTTGTCTTTTATTCTACCAAATATTGTGTAAATCCAAAAGATGATATATGTGTTTCACCCTAATTTTTCGTACAAAAATATTACTATCGTCAAACAAAAGTGGACAAAGTTGGACAAATAAAATACCATGGATTTGATGGCCCTGCATGTATACTTTCAGATCACGATTGAATTTTTTGCTAATATTTGCTACTAGCTGCAGTAGAATGCTCAGAAAAATATCACTTTTTCATGAAAAAACGCTTATAATATGCTTGAAAATGAAGCTATCAACCATCTTATGTAACCAAAAGATGCCCCATCCAAAGACCGTGAAGCGATGCTAAGGCAGTTTTTAAAAATATTCTGAATTAATGAAAGTGGAAGCTAAAATTTATTTTTTTCGGGACCACCCTATCTAAATTTAGCAATTTTGTCATAAAACATCACCTATATGAGATAAAATAAATGTTTATTAAGCAAAAATGCTTAGAATTAGATTCTCTACAACTTTGTAGAACTATACGAACTCCTAACTCAAAAGGGTAAAAAAATACATTTCCAAAAAAATTTCACCGAAGGGCCACCCTAATGACAACTTACACCAAAAATAGATCTCTTCTTGTAGATCATTTCTTCTGAAGACGTCAAAACTCTAACACTGATGGTTTTCGAGTTATCGATTTATGTCGTGAAATTTGACGAATCCGACCATTGTGCACTGTCTCATCCATGTATACACGAGAATTAAGAGACTCTGCCGGTGGCCTCTAAAACACACACACCTCCAAAAATATGTACATGCACTTGAGCAGCTTTTATCCCAGTGACATACACAAAGATTCATATAATCAAACACTCATATAAATATACAGGCCCTCTGTTATATAATTGGGTACCCGGGTACCCCGTCACTCACATAAGGGTTAAGTACATATTGAGCAACTCATCTCCCAATCCGCATTGGATTTTGTTAGCAATGTTGCCATCTACAGAGAATGCCCTCTCTGGTTCAACCGAAGTAGGACGAATGGTTCCAAGACCGTCGAAAATCAGTGTCAAATACTTGCTCTTAATCTCTTCCGATTCATAGTAGGAGAATTCCTTATGGATTGTATACAAGGATCCTGGCGTCAACGTATTTGCCACCAGCAATGCAAGTGTTTTGCTTTTTTCACAAGTTGTTCTTTAACCGATAAACCAAATAAAATATCCATAGAGGCATTTTCTCCGTACTGATCATCGGGTATGGTCGTTGTCTCAGTGTCAACGATCGCATCAGGAATGATTAGACGCTTCAAGATCCCATACGCTTGCCTAATCAAAGTAGCTCTGGATGCCTCGAAGAATATGCCAAAATCGTTTTTGATTAATTGCTTCAAGGCAGAATTATTCAAAAAAGCAAAAAGATCGGCGTGTTTGGGTCGTCTCTCTTGGGATTCATTTCTTAAAAGCATCGAAATAGTGGCGGAAATTTCTGTGGCTTAATTTGAAAATTGTTGGAAATTGGAACACCTCGTTGGCTTCATATAGAGTGCAGAACTCACAGAGCAGTAGTTCCACAACAGCTTGAACAGCACAATTTCATACATTGCGGGAAAATTCTCGAGATTTTTTATACTGTCAGCAAAATTTGAAATACCGAAAATACCGGTATTTTCCGTTTCTAATACCGGTATTTTCGGTACCCAAAATCGGCCGGTATTAGACCACCCTAATTGGCGCTTCGATGTTGCACGAAGAAGAAGCAGAAAGATGATTCGAAGCGCCATTCGAAGAATTTTTTAAAATTCTTCTCAATAATTCTAAAAGCAATTTAATTAAAAACAGTAAGCAGGACGGTGTCGGACTTCTCGTATACTGTGTATTAAGTGTTATATCACAAAATAAAAGTTCTCCAAATCATTCTAGTACACTGGATTCTGTTTTTACACGATTTACATTTTCTGAATTTTCTACTCATCCTAAATGTTTAACGTATATTACTTATCATGTGATTTTTCTTTGATTTATTCTGGATTTTTTGAAACATGTTGCGAAGAGTTTGGTGGCAAATTGAAGTCACACGATCAAAAATACGAGCGAAAAAAATCGTGTAAAAACAAAATCCTGTGTATTTATATTTCCTGGTTTGTTGATTTTTATTGCTGATGAAAAATACACAATTTCCGTTTTTTAATAACGTTTCAGCTTACTCCATTCAGCCATCATCAGATATTGGAAAACATACACTTAGATAGAGTTATAAAACCACACTGGTGGCAACAGAAGAGATGGTGCGTTGGGACCTGGTATTCACGGCATTTTGAAGGATTTGCCGTATAGTAAAGATCTGATTCGATCCGAGCGACCGTTAACGAAGCCGGCTTGATAACTTCTCACGAACTCATTCACTAATGGTGACAGACGACGGAAAATAATCTTTGATATCACTTTATTGGCAAACAAACGTTGCATGAAGAAGAAGAAGCATAAAGATGATATTCGAAAAAATTTGCTCGAGGAAGCATACGTAGAAAATTTTGAAACTCTTTTTAAAAATTCTAGAAGCAATTTAATTAAAAGCGGTTATCAGTGCGGGGTCGGAAATATCTTCTACTGTGTATGAAGTGCAATATCACTAAATAAAATAAAAAAATAAATGATGTGGTTATTATACAATATAAGAAATTTCCGACCCCGTACTGCTAACCGTTTTTAATTAAATTGCTTCTAGAATTTTTAAAAAGAGCTTCAAAATTTTTTACGTATGCTCCCTCGTGCATTTTTTTCGAATATCATCTTTTCTGTTTCTTCTTCTTCATGCAACATTAGACTACCAATAGGCGACATTAAGGATGGTGATCGCTCGAAAGTTCTCACACTCCCGCTTGTCGCCTTTTTTTAGATGGTGCATATAACTTCTTCCTTCCAATCCTCCGGTAGCTGTTCAGTTTCACAGATTCTGACTATTAGTTTGTGCAGGCACGTGCAGTGTTGTCCTATACTCAAGACAAAAATTTCTGCTCTTTGATTTTACTCCATCTAAACGATTTTATAGTCTTAACCAAGTAAGTTCAACTAATAGAGGGATATCTGAATTTTATAAACGTCATGTCAAACTGTCAAAAAATGCACTCCAGAGCCACAGGAGCGCGCGCGCTGAAAATACACTGGAGTGTTTTCACTGGCTATAACTTTCACGGCCTGTACTCTCAGCGCCATTTAAATGTTGCTCGTAGTGCTGCTTCCACCTTTCGATCACCCCACGTTCATCCGTCAAGATGCTCCCATTCTTATCCCTGCACATTTCGGCTCGCGGCACGAAGCCTTTGCGGGATGCGTTGAGTTTCTAATAGAACTTGCGTGTTTCTTGAGAACGGCACAGCTGTTCCATCTCCTTGCACTCCACTTCTTCCAGGCGGCATTTATTCTCCTGAAAAAAGCGGGTCTGCTGTTTCCGCTTCCGTCTATAAGGTTGCACGTTCTGCTGGGTACCTTGCTGTAGCGCGACCGCCCGCGCTGCGTCCTTCTCCTCCATAATCTGTCTGCACTCTTCGTCGAAACAATCGTTCCGTCGACTTCGTCCCACATACCTGACGTTGTTCTCCGCTGCGTTGTTAATGGCTGCTTTAACTGTATTCCAGCAGTCCTCAAGAGGGGCCCCATCGAGCTCACCCTCTTCCGGCAACGCAACGGAACATTGTTTATGACGGATAGTTTTGGGCGCAGTTTAACCATCACCAGATACTGCTTAGAGTCGATGTTAGCCCCACGATATGTCCTGACGTCGATAATGTTGGTCGATGTGTTGGAAGTAGGTGCTGCGAATTGCCATATTCTTGGAGGCGGCGAAATCAATTAGTCGTTTTCCTTCGTCAGCCGGTGGGTGCTTAACGGTCTGAACTCCTCCTCTTGGCCAACTTGAGCGTTCAAATCTCCTATGATCCTATGATTTTGACGTCGTGGCTTGGGCAGCTGACGTACTCACGTTCCAGCTGCGCGTAGAATGCGTCCTTATCATCATCAGTGCTTCCGGAGCGTGGGCTATGGACGTTTATTAAGCTAAAGTTGAATAACCGGCCTTTGATACTCAACCAGCATATTCTCTCATTGATCGGCCACTACCAGATTATGCGCTTATGTATATCACCCATCGCTATGAAAGCTGTTGCCAGTTCGTGTGTGTTGCCGCAGCGCGATGCCGAATCCTCGGTCTTTGAGTACCTCGGCGAGTATACGTGCGCTCTCGATGAAGTTCACGAACCGAATCGCTCCACGAATCGAGTTTCCAATCGCTAGTCCCTTTTCGTCGCTGTGGTCTTCGTCGATTTTTCCGGTCCGCATTCCCTCGCTCATTATTCGTTGATGGTTTGTTTTAAAGCTGGCTTGCAGGGCCTGACACCAATCCCTTAAATTTCCGAAGGACCGCTCCGCCTAAATTTCCGGTGGACCATGGTGCACAATTTTTCCGCGCAGACACTCAGCCACCCCTGACATGGAGAACAGACGCTCGATCAGATTTGCATCCCCGGAGAGGAGCAAACCCCCCTTCCCTGTCAGCATACGACCATAGTTCCCACCGGGGTTGGTTACAAGATCTTCCCTAGGGTTGATTGTATCCCGGCCGACTCCACGAGGAGGTAGGGGTAGATGTTGCTGGGTAGGAGGCTAAGGACCGCGAGATGGGGTCTATTTTATTCTTTTAGGTACGCGAAGTACCAAAGGAACCCTTTACGTGGCTTTACCCAGCATTTGCCGTGCACATGACCACTTAGTAGGTTTAGGAGAGAATGGATCAAGATACATCACTTAGTTTTATTTTCTATCTTTTTACTCAAAATAAAGGATTTTTTCGGAATTTTAAACCCATTCAAATTATTGTATGGGAAATAGATAGAATTGAACGATTAGTTGTTCATTGAAATGAATATTTCTCTTTCTTTCTATTCACCACAGTTTATCTCATTCGATAGCTAATAATTAATTTTAATTGAAACATTGATCTTCTCGTTGTAGTCTTCTAATATTCTTTCCTAATAGTTTTCCTACCTAATGTCATTGTCAACACTGAGCCCTCTCGTTTTTGCCCACGGAAATTTTATTAAACTTCCGTCAAAAGCAGGACTACTCAAAACTATGTACTACGAGTAAATTGAGTAAAACTTCAGTGTGGAGAAACAAACAACACTCAGCAACTGGGTAGATGAAAATTAGAGTTTAGATTGTTAGAAAAATGGTTTCGTCAAATACTATACATAAATACCTACATAAAAAAATAAACATTCGTTCAGAAATGTAGTAATAAACGATTCTACAAGTAATTATATATGTTAGGGCATTTTATTCAACGAGTGCATTTATGATAATTTCTTCCTCCTTAAGTTGCTGGTTGTATCTTTTTCCGTTTCATCTACCTGCCCTTGACCGTGAACCGGTAAGGCAACAACCGAAAAGCGTCGTCACCGATAAACACAATGACTGCCGAAAAGCCGAAGAAAACTGTCGAAAAACTACTAAACTTCCGTTGTCGGTTACGAGTGGTTAGTGTGGCCAAAAAGTATGTTGCCCACCAGTTAGAGCTAATAGGGGTATGGCACAGAGATGGATGATGAAGCGTTGTTGGTAGATTAGGGTCGGAAAAGAAACGAAATGTTGTACAATAATTGGAAAAGTTCTTCTCAAATGGCCAGCACGTGCGTTTATTCTTGGCGATTGGGTTGATTGGGGATTAGATCGATAAGGTACAACAGCCTTTGGTTTTCTCTAAATGGATATTATCGATACTAACCTGATTGATCGTGAAGATTGTAAGTGAACGAAAACTAAAACAATCGTTTCGAATTTGATTTCAGCTTCAGATTTTCGGCTTTACAGACGAGATTGTGCATTTTCAGCAGTTTGATGAAACAATCGAATCTTTTCTATTGGTAATTGACATAATTATCCTCAAGGCTTGACCACTCATATTAGAAAACAGAAATATATCAGTATTAACACCCAAACAGCCCAAATCTTCAGAATAATAACAGAATAAAATTGAAAAATTCATAACTGATGTGTTCACTTTCAATAGATCAATGTGAATTTTTTAGACAAGGTCCAGTTTTCATTCTAGTTTCTTTCTCTAAACTTCGAGTGGTTAAGGACATAGTTGGAAGAGTACCACGATGGCAGTCAATATGGCACCGGACCTTCCACAGGTCAACCCCACACCTCCCGCACTCCTCTCCCACCAACATTCGAACGCATCGAACAAAAGTTTAATATTCAAATTACTAACCTGTTCACAGTATATTTATGTACTTCCCGTGATGATTAACATGTTTTTTCAAAAAGTCCTATGCATTTCGGCTCGAAATTTAGCCTAAACCAGCAGTTTCGTGCCAATTTAACAGCCGTCCGCGGTTTGGTGGGTTTATCACTGCACTCCACTTCTTCTCAAAGGGCATTGAAAAAATCAATTTTTACACACTTCTCCGCACATGAGCAGCCCGAAATGTTGATGGAATGCAAATCAAACTTCACTTTTTGGATTAAGTCACTTGTTTGAAGCGAAAACTGCAATTTTTGCCCGAAGAAAACGATTAAAAACTAATCGCGGATCGAATGTAAACGCCGGTACCGATAGCAGCAAACTAATAAATAGGGTGGTTCAAAACTGATTTTGCTCCGCAACGCTCACTCGATTATGTTTCATATTCGTTCGCTAGTTTCGGTCGGTTTGAATAGGGGCTTACCGTGCACAGGTCGTTTTAGGTTTGTATGGCAGTTGATATGGCGAGGTTGAATTTTACATTATTCTGATTGTGGCACTCCGTGATTGGGCGCTGGCGAGGGGAAGACCATATGACTGGATGAAATTCAAGAGCTTTAACTCCTTAGACAATGCATATTGAATGGACGTTCCAATAGTTAGCCCATATATTTTCCGTCAAATTTGCCGTTTCCGTTTCGCTGACATTATGTTTGTGTAATTAAACAAAATAGCCAGATATTTTCTGTGGTACATATCTATCGCACAAGGAGCAGATGCTTCATACAAAAAGTGTGACATGGGGGTGAGTGGAGTATTAAATGCTATTTCAACGGATCTTTCCTGAGTAGCGTTCAGTGAAGTCTCTGGAATGTTGCTTTCAGCTATGTGGGTTCTCTTTTCGCCAGCTTTTGGAGGGGAGGCGCTGTAGCCAGTGTAATGGAAGGTTTAGTTTCTCATAATAGTATTCATACAAACTTGAACCGGCTTGTTCTCAATCAGTTTTTGTTCAAATCGGCTTTTGGAGGACACTCGGAGCATGGGATGGAATCAAGTGAGCGTGGTGGAGCTGGGTCGTTTTTTTAACCACCCTACTAATATTCTTTGTTTTTTCATAAATACGACACCAATACTACTACAGTATATGACAGTTTGTATTGTACCAATACTTTCAAAGCTTTGTTTTGGTACTCAACCCACCTTCACCTTAAGTACAGAGTGCAGACTCTGTATAAGGCATTTTATGAGACGTTTCGCGGTGGCCCGATTATTTATTTACTTCTAATGTTTTGTTTTGGTATGATTCTGCTTGAACATTCCGTTAGGTCCGAACACAAAATAATGTTTGTAATGTTTTACTTTTCATTCATGTTTTCTTCAGCATTTCATGCTTAGAATGCCATGGTATGAATAATCTAACGACACGTTTTAAGAATCATATGAAAAACTTTGTTCTAAAGCCCTAGTAGACGAAAAGTAAAACAGGCAGAACTGATGATGGGACCTATCGGAATGTTCAGCGCGAAATTACCAAACAAACGGGCTCCCACTAATTGTCAAAGCAGATAAACACGAGAAAAACAGCTGTTTCGATCTGTCTCATGAAATGCCTTATTTAGAGGTGTGCGCCGGTCCGAAATTCGACGGCGGCGGCGTTTGTCAGAATTTTAGTCGGCGGCGGCGGCGTTTTCGGCGTCACGCCGAAAGCCATTTTGGCCGGCGGCGGCGGCGGCGTGAATCGGCGTGGCGATTTTTTTATTCCGTTTCTTTAAGAATTTCTTTTGCTTTTTTCGGATATTTTTAAGACGGAAGAATCATTAGAATTTGGACTGAAACTTCTTCGATGTTTCGAGAATTCTTTGGAATTACCAACAAAAGCTCTATGGAATTAAAAAAAATGTTTGGAGGTTTAGCAGGAAATTAGTCTGAATTAACATGAGAAATTCTTTAGATTTTTCACGATGAATTGTGCTAAATTTCTACAGAAAAATGCTCGGAATATCCACGGAAAGTGCCTGTTGAGTATTTTTCGAAATTTACATAGAAAATTCTTCATTATTGTACAAGAGTGTGGCTGTGTGTTTTAATGTTGGCTTGCTCAGTCTAGAATTCTTAGGACGGCTAGCTGGCATAGCATACAGAGAAAAAGCTTTTAAGGGAGATTCTCCGGAATTTCAACGGCAAATTATTTAGAATTTCCGAGGACTATTGTACAAAATAAAGATCGGAAAATTGTTCAGATTTCGGCTAATCGGCTAAACGACTTTTTGGCCAAATGATGAATCTAGCCGAACAATACTTTCGCAAAAAAATGTCATTTGATAACAGTTTCAGATAAACATTCAGCTCGGCTCGGCTAAATGGAATTTTTCTAAATGACTTTTGGCTTAAAGGCCGAAGAATTTCCCAAGGAGATTCCGAAGAATTTTCCAAGGAAATTCCGAACAATTTCCCAAGGAAATTCCGAAGAATTTCCCAAGGAAATTCCGAAGAATTTCCAGAAGAAATTCCGAAGAATTTACAGAGGAAATTCCGAAGAATTCCCAAGGAAATTCCAAAGAATTTCCCAAGGAAATTCCGAAGAATTTTCCAAAGAGATTCCGAAGAATTTACCAAGCAAGTCCGAAGAATTTCCCAAGCAAATTCCGAAAAATTTCCCAAACAAATTCCGAAGAATTTCCCAAGGAAATTCCGAAGAATTTCCCAAGAAAATTCCGAAGAACTTTCCAAGGAAATTCCGAAGAATTTTCCAAATAAATTCCGAAGAATTTCCCAAGGAAATTCCAAAGAATTCCCCAAGGAAATTCCGAAGCATTTCCCAGGAAAACCGAAGAATTTCTCAAGGTAATTCCGAAGAATTTCCCAAGGAAATACCGAAGAATTTCCCATGGAAAATCCGAAGAATTTCACAAGAAAATTCCGAAGAATTTCACAAGGAAATTCCGAAGAATCTACCAAGGAAATTCCGAAAAATTTCGGAATTCTGTTGGGACAAACAAATTTTTCGGTCAAATTACCAGTTCGGCCAGTTTGGAATGTTCCTTTAGGCTGTATGTCGGGTTTGGCCAAACCATAGTTGACCTGATAACAGTTTCAGATAAACATTCAGTTCGGCTCGGCTAAAAGGAATTTTTCTAGGCGACTTTTGGCTTAAAGGCCAGTATCGACTTAAAAAGTAGAAGTTACGTAGTTTTGTTTAATGGTCAAAAACTAATGACTTCTTCGGTCATGCGATCTATTCGACCAGACGACCTGTTAGAGGCGATCAAATATGGCTTCCACTACTTTTTGAGTTTTCTAAACCTACCCACCCCCCTATCACGCTTTTTTGTATACCTAGTATACTGCCGCTAACCGCAAGACGAGCACATCTGTATATGGAGCCACATATACAGATGTGCTCGACTTGCGGTTAGCGGCAGTATACGTACTGTCACAAAATCTTGGACCCCCTGCCCCCCTAAAACCTGTGACATCATTGTTGAATGACCCCTTAGGGCAAACGTCTTTTTCGGCAAATTACCAGTTCGGCCGTGTGTACCTTTCGGCCAATGGAATTTCCCAAGAAATTCAAAGAAATTTCTTGAAAATTTCAAGCATTTTTCCGTTAAAACCAAAGGTTTTTTTTTGTTGAAATTTACATTTTGAAAATTTTTCCGCTGATACTTTGAAGATGCTTTCGTCGCTAGAATTCCAAAGAGTTTCCCGCGGATATTCCGAAGAATTGACTTTGGCTCTAGTCTAGTCGTCTTAAACAATCTAGATTGAGAATGTTATGAAAACTCATATGTGAATATGTACGTTATGTGGAAGATATTGATTAGGAAAATGTATTGGAGGTAACCACTTTCCCTTCGATGGGACTCGAACCCATGACCCAACAGTACGCTAGACTGGTGCTTTAACCAACTAAGCTACGAAGGACCTCCGTCGGCCTTCGCAACCTAGCGGCTACTGAACGAGCTCGAGATTCCCAAATTGGACGCATAGTCAAATCACTCGCAATCCATTTCTCAAGCCAATACTTCCACATGTGTATTGTACACATCCACATTAGAGGAGCGTGAGTATTTAGAATGTCTGGCGGCTATACACATTCTTCATCAGCAACGGTACTGACCAAGTGAGGTTCTGTAAGCTATTTGCCAGTCGGTCGTCAAGCTCAGACCCGACCGCATTGCGTAGGCAAGAGCACGCAACTCAAGTTCAGTTCAATCAAAGGTAATTGCCTATTTCCGGGGATTAAACCACCCGACTTGGACGTTAATTTACAATGTTATGAAAACTCATATGTGAATATGTACGTTATGTGGAAGGTATTGATTAGGTATTGATATCAAGAAAATCATTGGTATTTTCACAAAAACTTCACTGGAGTTTCAACGTGATGTTTTAGAGATCAATCAGAAAATTCTACGGAAATTCCACTGAATCTACGAAATTTTCACTGAAAATTCTGCGGAATTCTTTAAATTTGGATCGGCGTGGAAAACTATAGATCAGCGGCGTGGCAAATTTTAAAACGGCGGCGCGCCGATGCAAAACTGCCGGCGGCGGCGGTGTGCCTAAAAGTGTCGGCGGCGGCGGCGTGGCGCGGCGGCGCACACCTCTAGCCTTATTGTTCTGGAATTATTCTGTAATTATATTAATATATTATTTAATTATTTATATAATTTTCTAGCACTAGATAGGGAGAGCAGGGCCTTCCTTAGCCGTGTGGTAAGATGCGCGACTACAAAGCAAGATCATGCTGAAGGTTCAATTCCCAGTCCGGTATAGGAAATTTTCGAGTCAGAAATTTTCTTGACTTCTTGGGCACAGAAATATCATCGTGCTAGCCTCATGATATACGAATGCGAAAATGGTGAATTAGCTTAGAAACCTCGCAGTTAATAACTGTGGAAGTGCTGAATGGTCACTAATGTCGTTTTCGGTTATTGCTGGGTCGAACCTAGTTCTGCACCGGATCCGTTCTAACAGCTGTCAAAACGTTCGGTTATTCGTTCAGGTTGGATCGCGATCCGCACCAGATCCGACCCAAAATGAATGAGGTTCGCTCTGCCGATTTATCGAGATCCAACCTAGGTTCACCAATACATTCAAACACAAACTGTCAAACTGGTGTTTATGTTTACGCTAAAGGAAAATGAAAACGTTAAAGACACGGATGGGTATTTGATTTTGTTTGTTTCATTTGTTAAATTTATCAATTTTATTGCGGTCTTCCACGCAAAAATGGATTATTTTAATTTTGTGCTGTCTTCAAATTTCTCTGATGATGAATCGGATTCAGATATCGACATATTTTTCGCTGATTACCTCAGATGGTAGCTCCACTATAAACAAATTGAGGGTTGAAAATTTTGTTGAAAATGTGATTTATGAAAAGCAGTGACGAGAAGGTAGCTGCTATTTATTCACTATTACGTTGCTTATTCGAACATACACATTATAAAAATGTTACAGCATATATGATGTAACAAAAAGGCTCCGTTCGATTCGACCCATTTTTCCATCACTTTTTAAAATTACAGGTCACCATTAATATGGAGCTTGTATTCAATATTGTATGCAAGAAAAAGTTGAATGTAAAATTAGAGGCTATTGAACACAAAAATAAGCAGTTAAATATTTCCGTGGCGTGTAATTTTCAGAATTTTTAACTGTGTATGCTTTAGGTATAATTGCTCTATCAATGGGAAAATGGCGTACCAGAGTATCTGCTGCTATGAAGTTATTTATACCAAAATGTTCATACCATTATTTTATTTATTATTGCAGTCTATGCACAATTTGTTCAAGGCTACGGATTTGAAGAATATAAACATAATGTATTAACCCTGGCATTAACCATTTATAAGACTTTGGCAACTATATTGACATCAACAAATTTATTGTATTTATTTATAAACTAGCAGACCCGACGAACTTCGTTTCGCCTAAAATTCATTTATTCTCTGCTTAGTTCTCGAGTTATGCGGAAATTTCTGTTTCATTTGTATGGTAGCCCCCCTTTTCAAAGAAGGGAGGTGTCTCGAACCATCTTAAAAACCTTCCCCGGCCCCAAAAACCTGTGCAAACAAATTTTCACGCCGATCAGTTCAGTAGTTTCGGAGTCTACAAGGGTCAGAAAGACAGAAATTCATTTTTATGTATATAGATGAAGATGAAGATGATTATTTAAAAATAAATTCAAATGTTTATTTAGGAACAGTTTTTATACGAATTGAGCATAATTTTTTAGTGGAAGAAAGGTTTTTAGTTGTAATTCGTTAAAAAACCGACAAAGACATATTTTATCCCATTGATATTGATTATGTTGTATTTCCTGTTTAGATTATGTAGTGAAAAATTATTTGCCTCTCTTGTATATTTCTTTTTGCAGTTTTGACGAAATCGCAATTTATCCAATAAAAGGCCCCAAATCTCAATAAATGTTGTATTGGATTTTTTACAAAGTGTTTCCATATTTTCTTGTTCTGTTCCTTTGCAATGACATAATTGGTAATTCAAATTTACTGTAATACAATCACTGTTACCCAAAAAGCCATATAGAATCAGCATAATAGTTTATCGGGAAACACGGATTGGCATAAATTCTTTCACGGCAATCCACATTGCCGTCGTCATTCATCACAAGCTCCTAATCACATTAATTTATTGATGGAATAATAGTCATTTTAGTCATTAAACAATTAACAGAAGAAACGTCTGATTTCCCCCATAATTCATAAAACAAGAAAAAAAATAACACTAATAACAAAATTCAATAGATAAAATATGTTTGTTTCTGCCAGCTGATAAAAATGCGAATTGAAAACAAAACAGATGATAGGGATTGAGTTCTCACTAATACCATCATACTGACTCGATCCCGATTCGTTTTTCGTTCGGTTATTCAGAGTCGGGGTCGGACCTGACCCAGGTTTAAAACCGAAAACGACATAAGCAGCGAAGCGGCAAATGTCCCAATGTGTAATGCCAATAAGAAGAAGAAGAAGAACAAGAAGAAGATAGGGAGAAGCACTATGTGGGCAGTACTTCCTAATCCCGACCGTAACGTTTATGACTCGGCCGCGTTCCAATCATATGACTTGATTTTGTGTACATCACTAGTAGTCTGCAGCTGTTCATGTACAAGAAAATGGTAATTCGTTTGTAATGCACCCGAGTATTAGGAGTATGCGGACGAGAATAGAGGATGCTGCCTAAACTGTTCGAAACCCCACAGAAATTGGAATTAATTAGAAAAGTTATATTTTTTTTCAAACCGCGCCAACCTGAAATGTCGACTAACTAATTAACCTCCAATGATCCATTCCTAGCCATTGCGCCCAATCAGGCAAACATCAAATCAATCCTGTTGACCAAATACCGAACAACTGACCCGCCTCTACGGTCATTACAAATTCATGCAATTCCGAATAGTCTTCGCATGCAAACATTCATCCAACCAATTTACAAAGCAAACAGACGATGACGATAATAACAAAACCGATGCTGCTACCGACAAGCTACATACAGGGCCGACAGCAGCCGCTCGAGGTCTCGTGGTCGACGGCTTGGCGCCTCCCCAAATTATGTTGTGCGAGGTTTTCGTACGTGTCCAATGACGCCAAATGGTACGTGGTTTGCGCCTCCATCCATCGGGGAGCCCCACCGGACACACGTGCGGGACAGACACGCACCCAACGTCGTGCTTTGTGTCGGTCAGTGGGCGATGATGAGGGTATGGATAGTCCAAATGATAAGTAGGCTGTTGACAGGTGAGTCAGGTTTGACGACCCGGATGGAGTGCAGTGGGGCAACACGGGACGGGGAAAGTAAAACAAGTACTATTACGGGTTTTATTATTTTGCGATAAACGGGCAGGAATACTGAGGAGAAAAAATAGACAATATGGTGCAAATCGACTGGTGTGTCCTGCTTATTCCTGAACACAGGCACAGAAAACCAATGAGGGTAATATACGACTAGGACGGAACAAGATGATCATGATAAAGAAAAGCCTAATTGCCTTCCAAAAAACACTTCTTTTTATGGGATAATAACACAGTTCTTTTATATTAAAGTTTTATCGCACATCTATGGAGAGACTTCGCTTTATAGATTGTTCAATTCGCGATATGGAAAATTTGGTAATTTTTCTGAGCCTCTAATGTGTTTGGCTCTAGAGCTCCTCCTGAACTCCTAGCACTGTATCTCCATTGCTAATAGTAGTAAAGGGTAAAGCTCTACCTTTACAGGTGGAAGATTTGCATCAATCAACGCAACACTGCGAAATCCCAGGTTATTATTATTGTCTTTATTAACCCTTCCTTTACCAACCCCCCTTTTGAAAACGAAAATAATACTTTTTGGCTGTAACTTTTTTGTCTTTCAACATTTTTTTTACAAACTTTCACCAAAATAAGAGGAATTTATCCAAATTTCCAGGATTTAATTAATTTCCAGGATTAGCCACGTGGTTCCGGTGTTATTACAGATTTAAAATGGGTGTTTGGGATTAAGCTTTTGGCCATTTTCCAAAACGCATACATCGAAAAAGATTTTTTTTATATATTTTGATTATTAACTATGCTAAATTTGATCAGAAAATTGATAGGTCCAAAATAAAGCCTGTATTCCGGATTCCGGCTGTTCCGCCGGAACCTGTGGGGTCACTTTACAGAAATAGGCGACTACCATCATGCGGCATATCAAACTTCATGATTTCAAAAGTTGTGGCATTCTATGATAGTTTTGTACGCACCGATTGGAACCTGCTTTAAAACCTTTTTCTCCTTCTCCTCATCCAAGAACGAAATATTGATGACCGCTTTGACAATTGTCAAAAATATGGTGAACGATTCGCAAGTCATTGTGTGAAAAGCCGGACAGGAGCTGAGAAAAACTTCACCTGAGATAAATTTTCACCGTATAATATGCACATTGCACATGCGTCTAGACCCAGTCGATTGACACAGCTAACCGCACGGCCAAGAACCCGACAAAAGTGTCAAAATTCTACGTGAAGGTTGTAGAATCACTCTGAAATCTAAAAGATCGATTTAAGAATAATCCCACCACCTCGAAGGCCCGGAGACTCTGGGTCTATGATTATATCAAGTTTTCCGCGAGCGGCAATGGCCGCCAGCTTGCCTTCAGATTAGTATCTGATTTGACGTTTGTGGAGGTCAACTTCACCCACCACTCCGAGCATTCTGACCAATGTGGCATATAAGAAGGTGCTGATGAAGTGACTTCAACCCTTCTCATATACATATTGATCAAAATGTTCGGAACGGTGGGTGCAGTTGACCTTCTCAAATGTCAAATCAGAGACTAACCCGGACTCAAGCTGGCGGCCATTACCACTCGCGGAATTGGATAACGAACAAAAAAATCTGTCATCGCCGCCAGGTGGATTAATCTACATGTTATTAAAATGTTGAGTATGTTTCACTCTACTGTTTTGTGTGTAAAAAGCTACGCCATCGTTCTCTGCTCACCTTCATGTGGGTCCATCCCTACAATATCTAAGTCGCAACTCGGGTGGTATTCAGGCGACATTGAAGTCAGCTTATATTTTTCTAGTTAGTCGGCCTACTAAACTTTAACCAGTTTGAGGCACAGATTTTTGATAACAAAATCACATCATTATGTTGTGACAACAATATATCGGACGACTTAACGCCATCTGCACAATTCACGCTTGAGATATTTAATTGTGGAGCCCAAACACATACCAGTTCACTATGGTCCATAAGTGGACAAAAATAGATATGTTAACAGGGTTGGTCCACTCTACTCCCTCATGTATATGTATGTCTTCCTCTAGCCTATTTCAATGTCTGCCGATAATCTCTGTGGTGTTAAGCCATAAGGTAAAAAATACCTTAATGAAGAGAGAGTGTTCAGAAGTTATTTAGAAAAGGGAAGTTAAAAGTGATATATAAGAATTGAAAAGTGAATAGTGCGTAGTAAGAAGTAAGAAGTAAGTAATTAGAGGAGAAGTGAGAAGTAAATAACAAGAAATGAGAAGTGCAAAATGGGATGTGAGAAGTGAGAAGTGTGAACTGAAAAGTGAGAAGTGAGAGATGAGAAGTCAGAAGTGAGAACTGAGAACCAGTACTGTAATTTTTAATTTCAATGAGAGATGTCACGCGATGTTTATCTGCCCCTCTCATTCTCTAGAAACGCGAAGAATGGAAGGCATGCTACAAAAATCTCACCAATTTTTGTTACGTGACAGCCCACGAAAGTGTGCAATTTCTGCTTTATTATTGTGTTTATCGCCACTTTCAACTAGGTGGATCAAAGGGATATTATTAATTTATGGACTAGTCATTGTTCTTTGCATATATCTAATAAAATAAATCATACATTTTAATTTAACAAGCACACCTTCCTTTCATGACTGCTTTTAATGCAAAATTGATCAAAGGGCCCATCATGATACATTCATTTCGTCACCTGAGATAGAAAAAGGCACTTTGCTTTCTGTCCTATGACGATCACAACCTTTTGCAATGCTGCTGAGAACTGTTAACTAAGAACTGAAAACTAAGAACTGAGAACTAACAACTGAGAACTAAGAACTATGTCTGAAACCGCTGAGCTGCGGAGGTCCTTCGTAGCTTAGTAGAGAAAGCACCTATCGTTCTGGGGTCATGGGATCAAACCCCGCAGAAGGAAGTGGTTACCCCGAAATAAATCTCTTACATGTTGTGCAGATCGAGTTTCAGACACAGTAATTAATTACCCAGAATGAAGGCAATGAACTTTGATTGAACTGTTAACTGTTAACTAAGAACTGAGAACATTATTAGAAATGAATAGTGAGAAGTGAGAAATAAGCAGTAAGAAGTAAGAACCAAGAAGTGAGAAATGAGAACTGTGAAGTAAGAATTAAGAACTGATAAGTGAAAAATAGGATGTGAAATAAGAGAAGCGAGAAATGAGTATGGAAGAGTGAGTAAATCCGAATCTTTCACGCGAAAATCAGCGTGAGGGAGCATTCTCTGCTCGTCAGAATGGGTGAGAATTACGATTCCTGGTAATGGAATTTTTTAATGAAAAAAAACTGACGTACTTGCAAGTACTTCGCAGAGAAAGGGGATTTGAAAATCGTGACAAATAATACACATATGTCAAATGGTTGGAACAAGAAAATCCAACTCTGAAGTGGATCGGTCGATGATCGAAATCGCTATTGGATTACGGATCAAGAAAGATCCAACATGGATGCTTCGGTGGCAGCAGGGACTATGTCCAAGGGCTTGACGATCCCTCCCCAGGCCATCTGCGAATGTGGCGCCTGCCTAGGATGTGGTGAGGTTCGACAGTGGGTCCTGTTAAACCTCTATAAAAAGCTGCATGAATCCGCAAGTAGGCTCCGCCAAAGCGACCGTGTGCCGCTCAAAGCGCACAAGCCCAAGTCCTGGTGTTAGGTGGGACGCTAAACAGCCCTGACACGACGGCCCCGGGCCCCCACAAATCTTATGTACCAAAAGTAAAACCAACCTTTTTTGTACATTTTGGGGCCCCCACATACCGTCGGCCCCAGGGCCCCCTTCCGGCTAAATCCGGCCCTGAGCATGGGCGATATTGCTGCAACACCGCACGAGGGCGAACGAGGCACGATACAAACGGGCGCGGAACAGACAAAACTAGATTTTCCGGAGGAAAAAGCGCCAGCAGGAAGATCGAGACCGTGAAGAGACGGAGGAACTGTACCGCGCTAATAACGCACGAAAGTTCTATGAGAAGTTGAACCGTTCACGTAAGGGCCACGTGCCACAGCCCGATATGTGTAAGGACATAAACGGGAACCTTCTTACAAACGAGCGTGAGGTGATCCAAAGGTGGCGGCAGCACTACGAAGAGCACTTGAATGGCGATATGGCAGACAACGGTGGCGGTATGGTAATGAACCTAGGAGCACGCGCGCAGGACATGCGACTTTCGGCTCCGAATCTCCAGGAAATCCAGGAGGAGATCGGCCGGCTGAAGAACAACAAAGCCCCTGGAGTTGACCAACTACCAGTAGAGCTGTTTAAACACGGTGGTGAATCACTGGCTAGAGCGCTGCACTGGGTGATTACCAAGGTTTGGGAGGATGAGGTTCTGCCGCAGGAGTGGGTGGAAGGTGTCGTGTGTCCCATCTACAAAAAGGTCGATAAGCTGGATTGTAGCAACTACCGTGCAATCACATTGTTGAACGCCGCCTACAAGGTACTCTCCCAAATGTTATGCCACCGAATAACACCAATTGCAAGAGAGTTCGTGGGGCAGTACCAGGCGGGATTTATGGGTGAACGCTCTACCACAGACCAGGTGTTCGCCATACGTCAGGTATTGCAGAAATGCCGCGAAAACAACGTGCCCACACATCATTTATTTATCGACTTCAAAGCCGCATATGATACAATCGATCGGGACCTGATAAACTGATACGGTTGATCAAGGCGACGATGGATCGGGTGATGTGCGTAGTTCGAGTTTCAGGGGCATTCTCGAGTCCCTTCGAAACGCGTAGAGGGTTACGGCAAGGTGATGGTCTTTCGTGTCTGCTATTCAACAGCGCTTTGGAGGGAGTAATACGAAGGGCAGGGATTGACACGAGTGGTACGATTTTCACGAAGTCCGTCCAGTTATTTGGTTTCGCCGACGACATTGATATCATGGCACGTAACTTTGAGAAGATGGAGGAAGCCTACATCAGACTGAAAAGCGAAGCTAAACGGATTGGACTAGTCATCAACACGTCGAAGACGAAGTACATGATAGGAAGAGTCTCAAGAGAGGTCAATGTAAGCCACCCAGCACGAGTTTCTATCGGTGGTTACGAAATCGAGGTGGTTGAAGAATTCGTGTACTTGGGCTCACTGGTGACCGCCGATAACGATACCAGCAGAGAAATTCGGAGGCGCATAGTGGCTTGAAATCGTACGTACTTTGGACTCCGTAAGACGCTCCGATCGAATAGAGTTCGCCGCCGTCTATCTATGACTATCTACAAAACGCTTATAAGACCGGTAGTTCTCTACGGCCACGAAACCTGGACGATGCTCGTGGAGGACCAACGCGCACTGGGAGTTTTCGAACGGTGGGGTGCAGATGACGGACGGTACGTGGAGGAGGCTAATGAACCACGAGTTACATCAGCCGTTGGGAGAACCATCCATCGTTCACAATGCGAAAATCGGACGACTGCGGTGGGCCGGGCACGTAGCTAGAATATCGGACAGTAATCCGGTGAAAATGGTTCTCGACAACGATCCGACGGGAACAAGAAGGCGAGGTGCACAGCGGGCAAGGTGGATCGATCAGGTGGAGGACGATTTGCGGACCCTCCGCAGACTGCGTGGTTGGCGAAGTGCAGCCATGGACCGAGAAGACTTTTATGTGCAGCACAGGCCACTCCGGCCTTACTCTGATAATAAATAAATAAATGGAGGCTTCGTGGCAGTGCTGTTAGCGACGTTAGTCGTCTAGACGCAAGTGCTGTGGAATGTGGGTTCAATTCCCGCCCGGTAAAGAGAAAACTTTTCGTAAAGCGTAAATTCGTAATTTTTTTTTTCGTAAATTATTCTCCACTGGTCCACTGGGTGTTGTGTACATGTTCTGTCCGTTGTCTAATGCTAGATGCTAGGTGCTCAGTCTGTCTGACCTCTGGTCGAAGACGGTGTTTCTGTCTTTTTTTACCTGAGAATAGGTTTCGTCAGTGGTTTGGAGGTTTGGGTCAAGGAAATCCAGCTTTGAAGGGGTCGGAATCGTCATCGGAAGCAGGAGGGCCATGTGGTGATGTGAGACTATGAATGGTTTCATAACACATTCTGTATATATTATAGCTAAATTTTGGTAATCTACGAGTGCTTTGAGAAATGATAACCAAAGTAGTCATTTAAGCAAGGCACATTATCACTGCTTATCGTAATGCCGTCATTTTACCATGATGATAATTTTTCGGACTAAATGAAGTTTTCTGAATGAATTGAGCAAATTTGTCTGGAATCAACACCATCCTTACCCTTACTCCTACCCCAGGGGCCAGGGCACGACGCCATGGTTTTGTAGCCAACATCTCAGTTTAAAATTCATGATGTTATGCGTTTTATTTACAAACATCACATTTGATTTTCATTAGGATACAGAACTGTCACTATACGGTTGCGCAATGTTGGCTGCAGAACCAACCTATTGTGTAAGATAGGGATGCTACCGGGCTGCCTGTGGCAGTAATTGTGCCCGAAAATGTAAACAATCCGATCCACAATTTGCAAATCTAGGAACTTTTTTCAAATGGGCGTACATGATTCTAAGCTTGATTTTTGGAACGGCGACTGTGCTCATTAATTAAACTGTTTTGGTGAACTTATGTGCCCAACAGAAGGAATAGATTCCGATATATCTGGTAGTACCGTTAGCTGAATGAAATATGCTGAATTGAGAGAGTATTAGCCATTTCAAATTTCAAGGTCAAACACAGTTACGCCTATTTGAAAAAAGTTCCTAGAAATAACCTTTTGAATATGATATTTCTAGACTTTTTTTTAACCCCTTGTAACCGGTTCCGAAAGGCTTCAAACATCTCAGTTGATTAGGAAACATATTTCAACTGTTCGCTCAAACGGCATTTGGCCAAATGACCCCAAACCACCCCTTTCCCGTGTCTTTATCACGTTGTTGTCTACCAAAAAATTTTTGTTTGTCCCGTTACAGGTTGTAATTCCCTTCATTAGATTCATAGCATAGCATAGTTACGGTGTACTTCGTAGATTGGACACTAGTGATACTCATGTTTTTCTTTCTCCATACCGATTAATATTAGAAACCAAGGTTGGTGTGGTCCTTAATTTCAATCTAAGACAAAACTCCTGGCCACGCCCATCTTCACCGGAACTTGCGAAGGAAAGGAAGTGTTGATGTAGTACTTACTTAATGAGAGGCCCCCACTGAGCGACACCCTCGTAAATACTACGGGGTTTGATATTGGGGAAGATGTTCATTGGGTCAGGATTTGCCTGTAACCGACAATGTTACCGTGGTAGATCTTACACCGTAAAACCCAACGCAAAGGTGTCTACCCTGCGCTACATCACTACCCATCAGTAGATACAATTGGCAAAAACAATTTTTGAATTAGATTTCTATTAATCTCATCTTTAAATTCCCTCATTGATCCTTCTTCATAATCTTCCAATGATTCTGTAAGTTAAATTCCTGTCAATCTCCAAATCAATTTTCGTTGTCAATTTCTAAATCATTTTTTAAAAATAATTCTCCAAATGCGAGCTCTAACCAGAGATTTTAAATATATTTTTTTATATTAACGTTCTAAGCCATTACATAAAGCTTTTCAGTCTATTTTTAAGAAAGAATTTCCGAATTCAATTCATTGTCTAATCCACACATCCAATTTTTAATTCAACCTCCAAATGCAATCTTTACAAGCGATCTTTTAAAATGGTGTTGTATATTCAACCGTTAAATGCAAACCTAAAAGTGGAATTGATATTCAATCTCTAGTTCAAATTTTCGAATTAGGTCCTTCGATGCAATTTACCAATGCAAGCTTATAAACAGGACTATATAATAATCTATCCAGCTGTTCCAATTTAAAAAGATTTTTCAGTTGTATTCAAAAATTAAACAATTCTTCTTTCAACCACTAGATCATCTTCAACCTATATTCCTTGCATCATTAAGAGATGCAATTTGAAACCAAAACTTAAACTACTTTGACCTAACGGTTTAATCATTATTCAATAGCATTATCAACAGTGAGCTCCATCCCAACTGATAATTTCGGGCAAGGCCGGCTGCATTTATCTTGTAATCTATAATCGTGAAAAATTTGCTTATAAAAACCCATACGATTCCATCGTTAATTACTTCCGGAAGTGTAAATTTGTCCATATTTAGGGCATGATTTCAAACACAGCATTTGATTTGACCGACATTTGCGCTAGAGCGAGGCACTATGAAATGTGTCGACAGCGGGAGCCGGTTTACCACACGGTGGTGACACACCGCGCCGCTTCCAATGACAGCTTCTGTCGTCGTCGTCAACCGGTTGAATTGATACTTTATAATTTTATTTTGTGGCCTCCAGAAAAGACCGCACAGCCACGGAGAAGCGTTTCGGATGGTTTAGCGCCACCAATATTTACACCCGCTTTTTGATCAATAAAAGCGGTATGTTAATTGAAATTAGACGCATTGGCGTCGTGTAAATGACACCGGCTCCTATAAATGGTGTGGTAGTGGAACAGTTTCCACTTCGGCCGAAGCAAAAACTGATTGGCCACAACATCCGAAACAATTAGAATCTATTAGCATGGTTAATGGTTATGACGGCGACGTGGCATTTTGTTGAAGTGTAATTCCGTTCAGTATGCGATTAGTAATGGTTTTAGCTTAGTATGGATTGATGAGTATTGAGGAATTGCCGGCATGAGATCTACAAAGGAGAACATAAGACTTCATTTTCTGTAATTCATAGCAAATTTATCAACTAATTTAATTATGGATATGAAATATGTGTAATGTGTATCTAAAAGGTATCTACACTGGAATTGCTACTCGTACATTCCACGGGATATAGGAAAATTATTTTATTTGTGTTATGGTGCTACCAAATTCCAACAATTTATTAACAATAGCTGATGGGCTGCTGAGTATCGTTTGATCTAGGTACAGACAGGTCGCACACAATGCAGAAACCAGTGGAAATCCAATTACCAATGATGACCAAAACGATCGAATTAAAAAAGGAAAGCAGCGTCGCTTATCGGAAAATTGACAGGGTACCAATATTTGCCTTGTGAGCTCTGCTCATGTTTGAACGACGCATACAGTCATAACACTGGTCCGACGGAGGATTTTTTCCCTCTGTTTTGCGTTTACCACAATATTTATTTAATTATTTGTCTATTGATGATTCATCTGACTATAATATCGTAATGAATAAAAAAATATATGTGTATCTATTTCAACATATAAAAATAAAATTTGTATCAATGACGACCGACATATTTTCTCTTTGAAGCGCGTGTGAAATCGAGAAGATCCTCAGCTACCGAGAACGACCGGATCATCGACGATATAACTTGTTAATTCTTTAGGGGAGACTGGGGAGACTTGATCCCCTTTTCTAAAAATAAATAAACATACGCGATTTCCACACAGAATTTTCTTAGAAATATAGTATTTAACTTTACTGATGTATGACAGTCTTTAAATTATTGTTGTTATTGATTCACAATCGATTTTTTGGAGTGCTGTCAAAAATCGACTTTTTAAATATTCGGGGGAAATTGATCCAAGAACTTGCTTTGATAAAATTAGAAAGGTGCCCTCAGATTTTTAAAATATTTTTCCTTCAAAATACGCAGAATTTTCGAATTGATGTGCGTATACATGAACATTTTTTGTTATTGAATTCGACAGCACATGCAATTTTAAAATTTGGGTAGACCTTTCTATGATATCTACGCAATAATTTTTTTTTCATGCCAACCCACTATGGGGCAGCTCCATACAAGTAGGTGGCCGAAAATATTTTCATTTCATTTCTGCAATATTTCACACTTATATCGTAGATTATTGTCTAAAAGATGTGAAATACTTGTTTTGCAGGTCGTTATTACTTCTAAGGTCTCCAAACTCCCTGGAATACAGACCTTTGATCTCTATGGAATATATCCCTTTTATCTACGAATGTCTCATGTACACAGCAGTCTATAGATGTGTATTTTATTGCAGCGCAGACCTGTAGAGTTCAAACTAGAAAATTGTATACTGTGAATTGAGTTGTACAGATGTTCTAAGTTGCACAAGGACTCCGTCAAATACAGGCCATTGCATCTACATACGTAACAGGTTGTCTTTGTAGGATTTTTCAGATTGGTTCAGGCTCTTAACCCGTAAAACAAGTAAAGGGAATACAATATAAAGCTCTATTAAAGCTAAACGAACTCCATGCAATAAAAGCTTCAAGATATATAAGTATAATGCAACAACATTTATTTATTCATTATGTACATGAACATCCTCAACAAAATCATCATTTATTTCTTCAAGATCGATTAAAATATCTGCTATGGTATATTTTTCTGTACTCGAATCTGTTGTATTGCAACATCTTCTGGATATTCCAGATTAGATTTATTTTGAAGTCGCTTACCTAAGTTGAGGGAGCTTATCAAAGGATCCGACGAGTTCATAGCACGAATGAAAACGTCATGTAATTTTTCTTCTCTTGAGGCTTTCCTGGCATGATGAGTCCGACTTTTTTTTTAAGTGCTTGTGTTGACACTCAGCAGCTTCTTCAGCCAACATTCCAGGTGAATGAATAATTATATCCCCAGCATGGGCAAGGACTTTATGCACCGTAGCAGGAATTTTATACCAATCATACAGCTGCAAATATAACCGGTAGGTTGCTTTACAATAACTGTCTAGCTTTTCAGGATTGATTGGCTCTTGGCAGTTTATCGCGATCAGAATGTTCCAGAACCGGTGAGCTTGATGTCAACGAAGAGCTAGTTGACATTTAATGCTTCACTTAACAGATTTGGATTCGAAAACGCTCGTCGACAAATGCTTCCAGTTGTACTTGATCCTGCTCCACCTTGCCTTGGCTGGTCGACTCTCACACCAAAGCTATCATAAAGCCTTTTCTGTATAAGTTGTTTTCTCTTCAAGTACGCTTCCTTTAATATCTTTGATACCTACCATTTTTTAAAATCCAATACCAATACCAATAATTATCGAAAGATGTCCTTAGGTACAGACATTTTTGCTTCTTGTATTCACATATTGGATTTTAATTAATATCAAAATTTTACTTTTTATGAAATAATTTCTAATGAAGCCTAGAGTATTTTCGTAACCCTCAAGAGTATATTGTTTTTTTTTTCATATTTATTTGCTTGATACTTGATAGATAATGAGTTGCCTCCTCTTGGTGAGCCTACTCCAAATGGAGTATCATATAGCTGCATAAGCTATCGTGTACACGGCCTACCACGAAGCCTACGACACTTTTCGTGTTATCTACTATCTCTATTTTAACTGTTCTTGATGATCTTTTGTCATACGCATGGGATTTGTATCCAGCCCATCACAGTCTGCCGTGTATTATGAGAATAATTACATTTAATGTTTCAAAATTAATGACTTTTTTTCGAAAAAGTGATCGGAATCGCAGATTTGCAGCCATAAGCAGCTGGAATTTGTTTTAATGCCTTCTGGGAGGTCCAAAGAAAGTCGTAGTGGTAGTCGCTAAGCGAAACTTTGAGAAACTTTTTTGTATGGAACTTTTTGTATGAAATTTTTTTTTCTTCGGGTCATTTCCGCATGTTTCACTACCTATATTCCCATAACAAACCCGTTCTTCGCAAGTCCATGAAACAAGCTTTCAGAAACTTTTTAAAGAGTTGGAAAAGAGCTACTGTAGCCGAAGATATTGACAGTTGAATAATGCATTGATTTTTCAAGAACTAAAAAGTGTCTGGCTCTAATGCCTATATCTTGATAACCATATGGCTTAGAGTGCTGATATGCTGGGGTTTAATGCTCCAAAGCATTAGCATTTAGTAGGTCAACTTGAATTACGAATCAGAGAAAGTCGATTTTTTTTATTTTCGGCCACCTGATTCCCCATAGTGCAACCCTTCATCAAATCTCTCAAATCTACAAAAAATAGAAGCCTGAGAACATTTTCATATTTTTTTGAATTTTTTCGCCTAATTTTTGAATGGGGGATTAAGTGTCCCCATATTGAGGCTGTGTCCCCATATTGAGGCAATAATTTCGAATCCAAATATCCTAAAACTTTGATGGAATGTTGACATTTTTATCAGTTCAGATCATTAAGCATATTTTTGGTTTTGTGCTGTGAAAAAAACGAAAGCATTTGGACATTGTTATAAAAAGTTGTTCAAATTTTGCGTGGCAAATAAGAAAAACTTTAGGAAGGTCAAAACATATAAACCGCCCTGCAGAATAAATAAAGTTGTCAATCCTCAAAATAATTCACCGCATAAAGATCATTTGTTTAGAGCATCTATACTAAAAAATACGCTAGAACAAAACTACTTTAGTTCTCGATAAAACAGGGGGTGATCAAGTCTCCCCGAGGATCAAGTCTCCCACCTTCCCCTATAGCCAAACCCCGTTCGATTGAACCGGTCCTGTAGTAATGATGGCACCGAGCAACAAAAAAAATCTAGCAAACTTTGCAATCTGATTACAATCATCAGCTAATAAAATCAACGAATAAATTTTCATATGATGAGCATAGAAAAAAAATTAGCTGTCCAGTCTCAGTTTTGCAGCGACATCATTGAAGTATGTAAAAAACAATATTCTGTACAGCTGCTTTTGTAAGGAGAGACGAAGAACACAAGAATTGATTCTTACACGTACCACCATCGGGGGTGACAATGGGTCTGGGGGTGAGAATGGGTCGTAGAGCAAAATTGTTCAAAAAGGTTCTTGCAGTTAGCAAAAAGCTCAACAATATCATTTTATATTTTCTTAATGGTTGTAATTACATCACATATATTTTATTTTAACATCATTACATTTTTATGTATAGGGTATGAGAATTTAAAGATCAGATTTGTAAATTGGTTTTGGAGTCGATGCGTAGATCGAATAAGGAAACTATATTCTTTAATGAGTCGTTCGTATAGGTTAAACTTGAATTTAAATTGAAGGAAATAGGAGGAATAAAGATTTAGAATGAGATTTAGTTTAAATACTGCATGGTTTTGTAGTTTTTACTGTAGATTTCATTCTGAATTTTAATTTCTTTATTCGGTTTGAGAAATCATTTTGTTTTGAAAAACTGAATTTCTTGAATTGGATTCTGGTTTCGATTGAATTTATATTGAATTTTGATTGGAGTAGGGTTGAATTTCGGATAGTATTTGCACTGATTTTGATTTAGATTCTATATAGATTTTGATTGGATTTGGATTGAATTTTGATTAGATTTTGAATGCATTTGGTTTGGAATGGTTTTGGTTTGGATTTGGTTTGAAATTGAATTGGATTTAGTTTAGATTTAAATTGGATATGGATTTTATTTGGATTGGATATGAATTGGATTTTGATTGCATTTGATTTGGAATGGGTTTGGATTGGATTTAGTTAAGATTGAGATTGAATTTAGATAGGATTTGAATTGGATTCGGATTGGATTTGAATAAGATGGAGTTTGAAGATTTTATTTGGATTTGATTGGGATTGGATTTGGATCAGATTTGGATTGGGTTTAAATTGAATTTCGATTGAATTGGATTTGGTTTTGAATTTGGATTTGGACAGGATTTGATTTGGATTCAATTTGGATATGATTTGGACTGGATTTCAATTGGATTTGGATGTACTTTGAATTTAGACTGGATTTAGATTGAATTTGGATTTGATTTGGTTTGGAATTGGATTGAAATTCAATTAGATTGAATTTTGATTGGATTAGGATTTGGATTGGGAATGGATTTAAATTGTAATTGGATTGAATAAGGTTGGATATGTATTAGATTCTTATTATATTTGGATTGGATTTGATTTGGATTTGGATTGTGTAATTGTGTTTAATTTTAGATGGAATTGGATTTGGAATGGATTTTGATTAGATTTGTATTTGATTTGGATTAAACTTGGATTTTATTTGGATTGGATTTGAATTGGATTTGAATTGGTTTTAGATTGGATGTAGGTTGGATTGAGATTTTATTTGGATTGGATTTTGATTGGATTTGGATTGGACTTGGTTTGAACTAGGATTTGGATTGGACTTGGTTTGAACTAGGATTTGGATTTGGATCCGATTTGAATCAAAATTGGGTTTGGTTTGGATTTAGATTTGGATAGGATGTGGTTTTGAATGTGGATTTGGACTTGATTGGATTTGAATTTAGTTTGGATAGGATTTGGATTGAAGGTGGATTTATTTTGGATTTGGATCGGATTTGGATTGCATTTGGATTAAGTTTGGATTGGATTTGGATTCAATATTGTTTCGGGTTGTATTTGAATTGGATTTGGATTGGATTTGGGTTAGATTTGGATTGGATTTGGATTTGGATTGGATTTGGATTTGGATTGGATTGGATTTGGATTGGATTTGGATTTGGATTTGGATTGGATTTGGATTGGATTTGGATTTGGATTGGATTTGGATTGGATTTGGATTGGATTTGGATTGGATTTGGATTGGATTTGGATTGGATTTGGATTGGATTTGGATTGGATTTGGATTGGTTTGGATTGGTTTGGATTGGTTTGGATTGGTTTGGATTTGGTTTGGTTTGATTGGTTTGATTGGTTTGGATTGGTTTGGATTGGTTTGGTTGGATTGGATTGGATTGGATTTGGATTGGATTTATATTGGATTTGGATTGGATTTGGATTGGATTTGGATTGGATTTGGATTGGATTTGGATTGGATTTGGATAGGATTTGGATTGAATTTGGATTTATTTTGGATTTGGATCGGATTTGAATTGAATTTGGATTAAGTTTGGATTGGATTTGAGTTGGATTTGGATTCAATATTGTTTCGGGTTGTATTTGAATTGGATTTGGATTGGATTTGGATTTGATTTGGATTGGGTTTGGATTTGGATTGGATTTGGATTGGATTTGGATTGGATTTGGATTGGATTGGATTTGGATTTGGATTGGATTTGGATTGGATTTGGATTGGATTTGGATTGGATTTGGATTGGATTTGGATTGGATTTGGATTTGGATTTGATTTGGATTGGATTTGGATTGGTTTGGATTGGTTTGGATTGGTTTTGGATTGGTTTGGATTGGTTTGGTTTGGTTTGATTTGGATTGGTTTGGATTGGTTTGGATTGGTTTGGATTGGTTTGGTTTGGATTGGTTTGGATTGGTTTGGATTGGTTTGGTTGGATTGGATTGGTTTGGATTGGTTTGGATTGGTTTGGTTGGTTTGGATTGGTTTGGATTGGTTTGGATTGGTTTGGATTGGTTTGGTTGGTTTGGATTGGTTTGGATTGGTTTGGTTGGTTTGGATTGGTTTGGATTGGTTTGGATTGGTTTGGATTGGTTTGGATTGGTTTGGATTGGTTTGGATTGGTTTGGTTGGTTTGGATTGGTTTGGTTGGTTTGGATTGGATTTGGATTGGTTTGGTTGGTTTGGATTGGTTTGGATTGGTTTGGATTGGTTTGGATTGGTTTGGATTGGTTTGGATTGGTTTGGATTGGTTTGGATTGGTTTGGATTGGTTTGGATTGGTTTGGTTGGTTTGGATTTGGATTGGTTTGGATTGGTTTGGATTGGTTTGGATTGGTTTGGATTGGTTTGGATTGGTTTGGATTGGTTTGGATTGGATTGGTTTGGATTGGTTTGGATTGGATTTGGATTGGATTTGGATTGGATTGGATTTGGATTGGATTTGGATTGGATTTGGGTTGGATTTGGATTGGATTTGGATTTGGATTGGATTGGATTTGGATTGGATTTGGATTGGATTTCGATTGGATTTGGATTGGATTTGGATTGGATTTGGATTTGGATTGGATTCGGATTTGGATTTGGATTGGATTTGGATTGGATTTGGATTGAATTTGGATTATATTTGAATTGAATTTGGATTGGATTTGGATTGAATTTGGATTGGGTTTGGATTGGGTTTGGATTGGGTTTGGATTGGATTTGGATTAGATTTGGATTTGGATTGGATTTGGATTGTATTTGTATTGGATTTGGATTGGATTTGGATTGAATTTGGATTGGATTTGAATTGGATTTGAATTGGATTTGGATTGGATTATGATTGGATTTGGATTGAATTTTGATTGGATTTGGATTGGATTTGGATTGGATTTGGATTGGATTTTGATTGGATTTGGATTGGATTTGGATTGGATTTGGGTTGGATTTAGATTGGATTTAGATTGGATTTGGATTGGATTTGGATTGGATTTGGATTGGACTTGGATTGGATTTGGATTGGATTTGGATTGGATTTGGATTGGTTTGGATTGGTTTGGATTGGTTTGGATTGGATTTGGATTGGATTTGGATTGGATTTGGATTGGATTTGGATTGGATTTGGATTGGATTTGGATTGGATTTGGATTGGATTTGGATTGGATTTGGATTGGATTTGGATAGGATTTGGATTGTATTTGTATTCGATTTGGATTGGATTTAGATTGGATTTGGATTGGATTTGGGTTGGATTTAGATTGGATTTGGATTGGATTTGGATTGGATTTGGATTGGATTTGGATTGGGTTTGGATTGGGTTTGGATTGGGTTTGGATTGGATTTGGATAGGATTTGGATTGGATTTGTATTCGATTTGGATTGGATTTGGATTCGATTTCGATTGGATTTGGATTGTGTTTAGATTGGATTTGGATTGGATTTGGGTTGGATTTGGATTGGATTTGGGTTGGATTTGGATTGAATTTGGATTGGATTTGGATTGGATTTGGATTGGATTTGGATTGGATTTGGATTGGATTTGGATTGGATTTGGATTGGATTTGGATTGGATTTGGATTGGTTTGGATTGGATTTGGATTGGATTTGGATTGGATTTGGATTGTATTTGGATTGGATTTGGATTGGATTTGGATTCGATTTGGATTGGATTTGGATTTGATTTCGAATGGATTTGAATTTGGATTGGATTTGGATTTGATTTCGAATGGATTTCGTTGGATTTGGATTGGATTTGGATTGGATTTGGATTGGATTTGGATTGGATTTGGATTGGATTTGGATTGGATTTGGATTGGATTTGGATTGGATTTGGATTGGATTTGGATTTGGATTGGATTTGGATTGGATTTGGATTGGATTTGGATTGGATTTGGATTGGATTTGGATTGGATTTGGATTGGATTTGGATTGGATTTGGATTGGATTTGGATTGGATTTGGATTGGATTTGGATTGGATTTGGATTTGATTTGGATTGAATTTGGATTGGATTTGGATTCAATTTGAATTGGGTTCGGATTGGATTTTGTTTGGATTTGAATTGGATTATATTTGGATTGGATTTATTTTGGTTTGGATTGAATTCAGATTGGATTTGAATTGTATTAGGATTGAAAGACTTAGTTTTTTTTATAGAACACCCGAAAACCAATCGTGCTATATACTAATCGAGCTTGACGACTTGAGATGATGATGGTGTGTGTGTGGTTGTACGCAAAAAAACTCACTCATCTTTTAGGCACTTATCTTGAACTGATTTGCTTGCAACAAGTTGCATTCGAAGTGAAATCTTGTGTCGTTGTTTCCAATCGAAAATTGGCCAAACTTTTGTTTTCAATAATGCACGAGTAAGGAACCATTACCGCTAGGTGGATAAATTAGGGGTTTATTCATGTATGATTCATAGCGAAATATTAGCGTAAGTCTAGAAATAAGTGTGCCAGTATGAAAGTGTGTCGGATGTTTAAGTGCCAGAATTTTCAAAACAGTGTTCTTATTTCAAACAAAATTATGAAGACAATCGTTAATCGAATAGTAACTTATTTTTATCGCGTCTTCTGTTATTCAAATTGACTCAGAATGTTTTCTTTCTTTGCCACATCATAATTCAGATATCGGATTACATACGAATGTTTGCCATATGGCATCCAAAAGATTCGATTGATCCGCTAAGCATTTGAATCTCCTTGAAGAACGAGCACAATACGGTTGTCAGATGTTTTTAGAAGAAGTTTTGATGAAAAAAAAACTGTATAAAATCTAGTGATAAACTATTAGATCGAAGATAAAGTGTTTTAAATATACTAAAAATTTCACAATGAAGTCGTTGATAGATATTCTGATTTAAGTTTATCAATAAGCGAGTAGAACAAATAACAACGTATTACTTCCTGTTATTGGCTTCGACTGAAGTTTAAATCGCGCGAAGGTTCGATTTATAATTAAATTCCAGCCGACGCTATACTGCTCCTCAACTCGACTATATCACGAGATAAAGACAGTATTTCAGAACAGTATGCTTATGTATTTAGGCCTTATCCTTCAAGCCAGACTCCTCTCTCAGGCGAAGGGCTGGTAGTTGTTGGATAAAATACTGTATACTGCTCGAAAACACCAATCTTTACCGATCTATAGTTGTATCAACACTTGTATGCTTGATTTGCAATTCTAAAACTTCAGAGCTAGAATCCTATCTCAGGCGAAGGTCTAGTGCATCCGAAGGGAAATGCAAGAAAGGCATAGAAGTGGAGCCCACAAGAAGATTTCTTTCAGCAAGTAACAACTCGACTGATGGAAACACACTAACTTTATTTTTCAACAATTCAGCTTATATATCTAAAAACTTATCTCTAATTTTTACCTACATCAGAATTTTATCCTTTTCTTATCTCGTAAGTATACTGCCTGTTAATGATCCTTTTGCTTGAATATACATACGCATTAATTTTCCTTTACCCTATTCTTCTCTGTCGACTCATAAAATAACGTCTCGCCTGTAGATAAACATGCATCGTTCATGTCTGCGTCTGTTCGCTGCGTTCGCATCGATTCTCTTTTGGGCTGAGGTAGCAACAGATGGGAATGAGTCCAGGCAAATTCGTTATTAATCAGAACTATGATAATATCGCGTGATAACACTTCCCTTTTTTGAATTAGAAAATATGATCTAAATACTTTCTAGTGATCTTCACATTTTTTTGTGTTACAGCCAAGGAGCAATTGATTTTCCTTTTCTGCAGCTCAAACCAATATTATTTCTACTTTATTCCCACCGGAGATGATGTCAGACGTTTGGTTTCCATTGCTCTCTTCAATACAAGTCTCAATGGGCGCTTCTTATTTTGTTTTATCAGCATTCGCCATATTGCAACTTTGTGTGCCATATTGTGCCCAAAGAAAACACTAACAAACCAAGTGGATGCCATATTTTCACTAAACCATTGTTTATCCTTCTTATCCCGCTGGCATCGTTCCCTGATAATTCTATAGGGGGGTTTGGTGCAAGACAGTACCGAAGAAGCGGCTACCACGCCGTCATTCGCCGTATGAAAAATGGCACCAAGAAAATGGAATTGGAATGAAAATCCTTGACATCATTAGGCATTAACTCAGTTTTAGCTTCACAACACCGAGAGCGGTGACAGCTCAGAGCAAATCGGTTTGCCCCCTTTTTGCAGCACTACTGCAGTCTGGGAAGTTCCCGTGCACTATGGAGTAGACTGTGGCGATTCTTGTTCTTTCTTGGCTCATCACCATCGTGGTCCCAGCAGACAGTCATATTGTTTCGGGTCAAATGCCGGAAAGAATCACATTTTAAGAGGAAGGAAATATCGAGTTTCAGCAAATTTGTCGAAATTGTTTCACGATTGTTTTTTACTCTAGAATATATGATTTTTCATTTTCATTTCCGATAAACTAGTCTTTATCCGTACTTTTGCACGAACCTACTTTACAATCTAACGATTTTGTTTTACAAAACGACTCGCGAGTCGCGACACTAACATATACCACGCGTCTCCACACCCTCTTGACTAAAATAAAAAAGCACTACTGAAAGATGAAAATTAATTTGAATAATGTTTTGCTCTATACTAGCATTGCTTTCCATCGAAGACCATGCTCATTCGCCGATTAGTGTTCAATGAGCAGTTGCACAGTTATTTACCGCAAAGTTTCCAAGCCAAGTATTGTGCATTTGTACATCTAGCCAAGTAAGCAGACCCGAGGATGCTGGGAAAATTCCTACCCGAAAGTTGTCTCGACAGAGCCGATCGAAGTCATAAGTTTCCTTCAGCATGGTCTGCTCATTAGATCAAGATTTTGGCTTAATTGAAATCTAAACGTTCACTGTTCGAGTAGCTTCAATGCGATATATCATCATGTGTTCGGAATATTGATCGAAACGGTAAGTTGAAAGGCAGAGCAAAATAGAAACAACCCTTGACTTTTCCGAGCGCAACCCGGTCGAACGACGACATCCCATACATATTCCCGTCAGTTTGTATGGTACTACAAGTGACACTTGCCGAAGCGGGGAAGTTAAATGGTAATGTTTATATCCGGCTCAAGCATCATTCCTTGCCCGATGCGCTTTTTCCAGCAGACTGCCTCTGGAGTAACCACATAAAAGCTGGAAGATTGTGTGCTGCTATGCACCATGGGAATGTGCCTTGCTCGATTCCATTCGGCTTCAAGTGGGTGGTCGTCTTTTTTGTTCCGCTTCTCAAGGAAGTTTTTATCCTTTGAGGTGGGATTGCAAAAAGGGTGGAGTTCGGATGTACGACAAGCAGTACCCTCGGAAATGATTATTCTCTGAATAAATTGAATTGGACTGTAGTTATTCAATCGCAGAAATATTTCAATCAATGGAAAATCATAGATAGAATTCACTTTCCGACTTTGTTATGCTCAATTGACGTTTTCAACTCTTCAATATTCCAATCGAATTATCTTTGATTAGGAGCCAATGAAATCCAATCCTATCCAGGACGCTGTTAGTTTCTATTCGGTACTAACAGTAGTTCAATAAACTTTCTAGGATAGGACCTCCAAAGTTTACTACTACTTTAATAAACTTCTGACGCCAACGAACGGTATCCTGAAGGCATATTGATCTGAAGTTCATCAAGTTATTGAAACATTGCTAAAGCATGATATTTCTAAGGGTATGTCAATGCAACTACTTTGTGAGAAATGTCTTCAAGCCAAACGCTGGTTGAGGCAAGGTTGTCATGAATGTTAACATAGTACATAAAAACTTCCAACAATCCAACTTAATAGAAACAAGGCGAAGAAATGAACCGTTTGCTTAAGAAACTGCATATGTAACATTTTTGGCCAAAATGAGATTTTTATATTTTCTGAATCCTCTTCCAAAAATACGTATTCTGGCAAAAAATACGAAAAATAAATTTTTGTTCAGGAATGAATGAAATTTTTTTCGTTTGTTTGAGAAACTACATATGTCCACGAACTTTGAAGAGCTTTTATGGAGTACTGCTTACAGTTTTTGCACTGGAAGTGCACCAGGGTGAGGAGTTTTGCCAAAAACTATTGATCTGTAACGAAGAAATCGAAAGGTTCGGTGCCAATTTGTATAAAAACAGTTTTTTGTTGTTTTCTCGAAAATATGTAAAATGGACTTATGCAGTTTCTCAAACAAATGATTTAAATGATAATTTAAACAGCACCAAACAAACTAAGGGAGACAGAGGTGGGGCACTACTTGTCGCAAGCACGCTATCAAGCACGAATCCAAAGGAATACATTTTGGCTGTTACGCCATTTTCAAATGATGGTCTAGTATTGATCTCAAAGGCAACGTTCTTGTGCCAGTTGCACCAAGTTTAGCATAAGAGCGCGCAGTTTCTGAACATTGCCAAATATTGTATCTAGGGTAGGGTGGCTCAAATTAGTATAGGAAAAAACTATGTTCAATTTTTCTGATGGGCCGCCCTCTTATTCGGTTCTATTTGATTCCCTGATGCTCTGGACAAAATTTCAGCCAAATCGGTCAACGTTTGGGCGGTGCTAAACTCGTTGGAAGTTTATATGCAAAAATGTATGCAGATACATCCAAAAACAGTGAATTGCAGTTGGACGGCACAACTTACGATGAAGAACTATGTTTCTCATTCAGATCTTGAAGAATTTAATACAGAATGTTATGCAGAAAACCACGAGAAGATTAGAGGTTGCCCGGCGAAGTTTTTTTTTTGTCTTTATTATCGAGACTTTCAGCCCGAGGCTGGCTCGTCTCGTAATTAGTCCGGCGAAGTTATTCGCATTCCTCTGAAGTGGGGTTTGAGCAAATTTCGTTTCTTTTACCTTTGAAAAGAAATAAATTCACCCCTACAACACTCCAGTAAAATGCTACTATCTTTGCCTAATAAACTCTAATCTTCTCGCGGTTTTCAGCATAACATTCTGTATTTAATTCTTCAAGAACTGAATGAGTATCATTGTTCTTGATCATAAATTGTGCCGTCCAACTGCAAATTACTGTTTTTGGATGTTTCTGCATACATTTTTCCATATAAACTTCCAACGAGTTTAGCACCGCCCAAACGTTGACCGATTTGGCTGAAATTTTCTCCAAAGCATCAGGGCATCAAATAGAACCGAATAAGAGGGCGGCCCATCAAAAAAATTTGAAAAAGTGTTTTTTGAGCCACCCTAATTTAAGGGTGTTCATTTTTTTACTAGAGCTGTGGGAGTAAAGCAACGGATTCAGAAAAATGCGGTTTTGGAGATATACTTATATTTTATTACCAAAAATGATATCTATTCATATAGTGATGATGGAAATGATAAAATAACACATGAAAGATATCACCTGGAACACAAGAACACATTTTGAGCACCCCTACTACGAATACGATGATAATTCGGTGCCTTTAGGAACCACTTTATACTATATGATGCATAAAGCTTCAGAAAATGTTTTCAAGCATGTTGTCTACTGTGAACTTGTTAAAATAAATGTAAACTATATACGAAACATGTGTGATGTTTTCCCTCTTCGTGAATGACGTAACTTTTATCCTGCAGCGTGGAGGCTTGCTGTTGATGTTTGCAGACGATCTCAAATTATACATCGTTATTCGAAATCTGGCGGATTGCGAAGAATTGCAGAAGCTCCTGGATTTATTCAATTGGTGTCAGGCCATTTGGCCGAATGCCGTTTGGCCGAACGCCATTTGGCCAAATGCCGTTTGGCCGAACGGGTCGTTTGGCCGAATGCCGTTTGGCCGAATAGTTAAAAAAATTGACCTCAGTTTACGAGTAGTTCTTCTTCCTCCTTCCTTCTTCTTTCTTCCTTCCTCCTCATTCCTTTTTCCTTCTTCCTTCTTCCTTCTTCTTTCTTCCATCTTCCTTCTTCCTTCTTCCTTCTTCCTTCTTCCTTCTTCCTTCTTCCTTCTTCCTTCTTCCTTCTTCCTTCTTCCTTCTTTCTTCTTTCGTCTTCCGTCTTCCTTCTTCTTTCTTCGTTTTTTCTTCCTTCCTCCTTCTTATTTCTTCCTTCTTCCTTCTTTCTTCTTTCTTCTTCCTCCTTTCTTCTTCTTTCTTCCGTCTTTCTTCTTCCTTCTTTCTGCTTTTTTTGTCCTTCTTTCCTCTTCTTTCTTCCTTAGTTTTTCTTCCTTCCTCTTCCTTCTTCCTCCTTCCTTCGTCCTTTTTCCTTCTTCCTTATTCCTTCTTCTTTCTTCGTTTTTCCTTCTTCCTTCTTATTTCTACCTTCTTCTTTCTTCCTTCATCCTTCTTCTTTCTTGCTTCTGACTACTCACTTCTCACTTCGTAAGAAAGCGTATTTCAACTATTTGGCCAAACGGCATTCGGCCAAATGGCGTTCGGCCAAATGACCGTTTCGGTCAAATTGCATTCGGCCAAACGACATTCGGTCAAACGGCATTCGGCCAAATGACCCTAAACCATTCAATTGTTGGTGTGAGCGTAATATGATGGTCCTAGCTGTTTCAAAGTGTTACGCAAGGATGTTAACGATCATTCAGTAATTTGCGTTCGATCATTTAGTAGTTTGACAATAATATATTCCAGAAGCTGAATTTCAAAATATGTTGTATGATGGACTTCTAGTGCGAAGGTTTTTCTACAACTTTGCCTAATGGTTCGTTATTAGAATTCAACTAATAAAGGAGTTAGAGCGCTAGTTGCAGTAACTTAAACTAAATGATTGGAATTTTGTTATCATTTAGTCTAAGTTACTGAAACTATAGCTATAACTCCGTTACTAGTGGAATTCAAACAACGATCCATTAGGCAGATTTGTATAAAAACCTTCGCACTAGAAGTCCACCATACAACATATTTTGAAGTTTAGCTTCTGGAATGTGTTATTGACAAACTACTAAATGATCGAACGCAAATTACTGAATGATCGTTAACATCCTTGGAGTTACGTAATAAGCTTTCATCGCACTGCCGAAACCGTGGTTTTCGATTATAGTATCGCAGGTACAACTTTACAACGTGTGGATCATGTTAAAGATCTAGGCGTCGTGTTGGATGACAGGCTAACTTTCAGACGCCATTTTTCAACTACGATCGACAAAGCGAATCGCCAGCTTGGTTTTATTTTTAAAGTCTGAATTCCGCGATCCTTTATGTTACAAAGCCTTATACTGCTCATTGGTACGCTCTCAACTCGAATTTGCTTCTGCTGTCTGGAATCCATATCAAAAGCTGTTTGGACTGCTCGGTTCGAAGCTGTGCAACGCAAGTTCATACGATATGCCCTGCGCCATCTCCCATGGACGGACCCGCTGAATTTACCACCGTATGCTGATCGCTGTAGTCTGCTGGGGCTAGATACTCTTGATAAGCGGAGAAATGTGGCGCAAGCCGTTTTCATCGCCAAACTTCTGTTATCCGAGTACGACGTGCCAGATTTGTTGGCAAAAATTCCATTGTATGCACCCTCACGATCCCTTCGACCTCGAGATTTGCTCTTCGAAGAAAGGTATAACACTAATTATGCTGCCAATAGCTGCTTTGTCGCTATGATCCGCCATTTCAACGAGGTGTCGGACCAATTCGACTTCAACATCAGTTCATCTGCGTTTCGTCAACGGCTAAACAGATATTTTATCAACTGACCTTTAGTTTTAAGTTTTCATGTAGACGACACAGTCAAATGTATTAAGCAAAATAAATATAAATATAAATATAATAAATTATGATGTTCTAGGATCTCCAAACTGTACTGGAATTTGAATCAAATGGTCTACCGAATCAACCAAAGCTTCCATGATGCCCCCAGCCGCAGTATCAACCCACTAATGTCCTCCGAGTGTTTGTCTTTCACTTGCGTCTCAAATCCAAACATTTGAGATGTTGTAAGATCTCCAAATTATCCTGGAGTTTGAGTCAAATGGTCTACCGAATCAACCAAGGCTTCCACGATGTCTCATACCGCGGTAACAACCCAGTTATGTCCTCCGAGTATTTATCTTTCTCTTGCGTCTCAAATCCAGGTATTTCAGATGTTGTAAGATCTCCAAATTTACCTGGAGAGCAAAATGGTCTATCGAATCAACCAAGGCTTGGCATTATAAACCCAATTATGTCCTCCGAGTAATTGTCTTTCACCTGCGTCTCAAATCCAGACATATGAGATGTTGTAAGTTCTCCAAATTGTCCTGGAGTTTGAATCAAATGGTCTAACGAATCAACCAAGGCTTCTATGATGTCCCCTACCGCGGTATTAACACACGCTTGACTTGCAGGGATTGCTGAACAGTACAGCCAGAAGCTGGACGATAGGAGATACAAACGGATCTAGCGACGTCAAAAGATTGTGGGCGAATATCCACGAATCTGTAACTACAACAGCACAGGAAGTGTTAGGCACTTGTTTTTTTGTTTGATGGGGACTGCCAGCTGGTGACGGACGAGAAAAATGCTGATAGGAGTCGGATGCTAGTAGGTCGTACCCGTTGCAATAGACAACGGTATAGTAAAGCAAGGGCAGAAAAGAAACAAATCCACATCAGAAAGAAAAGGTAGCACGAATATGGTGTGATAGCTGATGCGCATAACATGGATAGAATCAAATGCATAGGTTTTACGGGACTGTGAATGACATGCAGCATAAGACTGCGTTAGTTCCTGCCATATGCAATGATCGGGAGAGGAATTTGCTGACTGACACAGGTGGAAGGAGCACTTCGAAGTTTTGTTGAACGGTGAAAGCGGGGATGGGCAGGATGGAAATAGTCGGCAACGGTTAAGCTGTGGAGCTATCAACGCTTGATGATGTTCAGAAGGCTCTGAACGACGATACGATACGATATCTCACGACGCGTGCAGCAAGGAAGGCAGGATTTTTTTTACATTCAGGCTATCTCTAGAGTTGAAATGAGTTAAGACATCTCACTGTCATTTTTTTGAAACCAAGTAAATACGAACGGGCCCTGCATAACCTAGCGGTAAGATGCGCGGCTGCGAAGTAAGATCATGTTTAGGGTGGCTGGGTTCGATGTCCGGTGCTGGTCTAGGCAATTTCCGGTTTGAAAATTGTCTCGATTTTCCTGGGCATAATTATTAAAATTGCAAAAATGGTAACTTGGTTTAGAAACCTCGTGGGTTATAACTGTGGATGTGCTGAATAAAAGCAGCGAGGCGGCAATATCATAGTGGGGGATGTAATGCCAATAAAAAAAATAAGAAAAATAAGAAGAATAAGAAGAAGAAGATGAATAAGAAATGCGAACAATCTTTCGTAATGGATTGATAAAAATATTACTGGTGGATAAAATCGTCTTGATTATTTTCATTTAGTTAAATGAAGCTGTGTGTATGTTGTGACTGTGTCACGAATCCCACCAATTAAAAAAAATTACATCCCAAGTAACATTTTATATTTTATAACGTTCTTGATGGGATTGGAAAAGGCATCATTATCGTTGGGCGTATCATAGCTTTTTATAGGGCGAAACAAAATGTTCCAACGCGGTTTAAATTAAGTTAATGGTCAAAATACAATCGTAGCGCAATAATTACTTTAGTACATAATCACATAAAATCAAAGAGGCATTCATTGATTGGTTGTGGTTTTAAAAATAGAACAGACTCGCGGCATCGATAGTGACCAATCAGTTTGTCATCCATCCCATTCATACAATAACCCACACCACGAGGATCGTAAAAACATCACAAACTGTTTGATTCACTCAGCTTACGATATAAATTACACAAAGTGAACAAGCGTCATGTCGTAAAAATCGTTTCCATTGTTTCCGTCTGCAAGTTAGAGCGGCAAAACATACACTCCGTCGTTGCCATTTGGGGACTCTCCAGCCCGTCAATTATGTTTAATTCGTTTTGTTTTCTGCTTCGGCTAGCAATGCGACGCGACAATTCCATCAAAGCGTCCAAATAAACTTTTTCATTAGGTTAGAAGCGTGGTATCATATCTTGCATCCATCGCAGCGAAACACCATGAAATCGATCGGCGGCGTCGGCGATGCCGTGGTGGCACGACGCAATAAGGCGCGCTCGCTCAGCTTATGTGGAGGTACTGGCTGGAAGGGCAACAATGGAATCGTAGCCCGGGCATCATAATTGCCCTTCGGCGAGACACGTCGTCTTTCACACAAGCGCCGATTAATACAGCAATTCGCTGGAACGAGTTAAAGTTGTCACCAACTGCGGAACCCACGTTTCTTAGGCTGAGCAAAATGACGACGACGACGGCAACATCGTATACGACATAATGTAATCCGTTGACGTCTTCCGTTCCGAAAGCCGGATCGTGTGGTTCCAATTAGCTGAAAATCTTATCAATAGGAAAGGTAAGAGACAAACGGTCTCGGGAATTGTAACAGCAGCTGTTCGTCTTCTCCTTCGCCAACCACAATTCTACTTTCAATGAAAATATTGTCAAGACGAACAACTTTTAATTGATGTGTAGTTACAGTAGCTTGCTTTGGAAATTAAATTAGAATGAGATGCTTGTTCTTCAACTCAGACGGTGTACGAATATTTTCACCTCAACTCATTACCAATAACTAGGGTGACCATATGCATTTTTCCAAAGGAGGACATTTCATCGATTTTGTACAAAAAAATATACGTTTTTTTTTAAATGGAGGACATGTACTTCTTTAGGATATCATATGGTCACCCTACCAATAACACACTTGTTTCAGGCAAACAGTTTATGGGCGTCAGAAATTTAAATATTTCTCGAATATTGGGTAGTCGTTTATAATATGCAAAAATATCCTCTCAGAAAAAGAATGTACAGGCAAATATTCTATTGGTTGTTGAAATAAAGCTTGTTGCAACATTCCGTAGGCGAAAAATCTGGCGTTCAACAATTCTGAAGTCTTACAATAAAATGAGGCCAACATAATTATTATAAAAGTCGTTTCAATCAACTTCAACCTTAATATTTGGTAGCATGAAGATAAGAAAATTATTCTGAATGAATGTCGATTTTTATAAAACGGGTTCGTACAATTTCATTTGGTTTCACCATTTGATTGTACCTTTGACAGATACGTATTTCGACCTCCACAGTAATGTCGTCTTCAGTGTTTCGTACTTGACTCGACTTGAGCGTGATGATGGAACCGAGGCAGCAAAACATTTAAATGTTGAATATTCAGCTTGAGAGTGTCTTGATTTGTGATTAATTCATAACATATTAATCGCAAATCAAGACACATAAATGGTCGTCACTACATGCATATCGATTCTTATTATTTTCTATTACATACATTGGACTAGTCTTCGAATTTTCTACATCATGGTAGACTCGTTTGACCTTCATTGGTCATATGTCGTGTGCCAAACGAACGAACCGCACTAAGTTCAGGATCATGATACTAATTCAATCATAGCTGGAAGCATAAAACAGCACAAAGCCGCACACTACTGGTGCTCGGTTTTGATATTGAAATTTCCATCCGCTGCTAAGCCACGGCAAGGACAGTGCAAGTAGCCATGTAACTTATCTTGAAAGTACTGTCTTGGCTGTCGTGCTTGTAGTTGCTGTACGGAATGAATTATTCATGTGAAAGCATCCAAATTCCATTTATCAGCAAAAAACCGAACCATATTGGACGGTTGTCAGAGGAATGTGCCACGCGAGCTGCAGGGTGAATCGCAGTCAGTAGCCGTGTAGCCCCTAAGAGGGATAAAAAAGCTACTCGGATAAAGGATATACAATTTCGGAAGTTTGCCGAAATTCGGCGTTGGCGTTATAATTTGGTGCCATGCCGATGTATCGAGTAGACAATTAGAGAATTATTCCGTTGTCGTAGTGGCACCAATTAGAATTATTGCCAGACACTATCGATCTTTTTATATTGCTGAATAATCTGCAACTTCTTGCGACAAGTGTTGACAGTATTTGTTTACAAAAATAACAACATTGCTAAATCGCCTGGAAAACAATTAACCCATTTCTGAGCTATTTATAGGATCTCTTTGCAAAACCTAAGTAGACGATATTCCGTCTTACATTCATTGGTGTCAAAATGCGTTCAAATTGAAACAGTAAAAGCTTTACGTATTCAAATTGTGTTTTTCGATGAAGGGGTTGGGTAAAATGCGCTACCCCCTTTTCTTGGTATATATCCCAAATTTTGTCTCAAAATCGTAGATAGCTGAACCCAAACAAAATTTGTATGCCGTCCAACGAAAAAATTCAGTCAAAAACTCTGTAATAAAAATTTTAAAAAAATAAAACATTATTTTGGCTCATTCCAACGCAATTTCGGCGTTTCTGTCCTCAATGCTTTTTTAGATACAAAAAATATTTCAACCTCATTACCATCAGTCTGAGACATTTACTAAATAGAAGGATAGAGTTGACACTAATTTTGTGCAGAATAGTTTGAAAATTTTGGCGAAAAATACTGGAATATTTTGAACATCATTTTTGGGTGGCGCATATTGCCCAGCATCGTTCATTTTGGATTGAAATTCTCAACTTTGGAATAAAATCATTTTGTTGCAATATTGCTGGCTGACATGGAAATTTTTACACCATGTAATGGCTGATATGTTAGATTGTTGATAAACGCTTCGAAAATACATGTTTTCGGAGGAAATCACTATTAAATTAAGTGATTAGCTTAGGGGGCGCATATTGACCACATCTCCCCTACATGAAGTTGATGAACGCTGAGATACGGGGAAGCTGTTTTTGTATGCAACGAGGGTGATTTCTGTTACGTCAGGTCAGTTAAAAAGACAATGAAATTTTATCTAAATTAACAACTACGCTTCTAGTAACTTCGCCGAATAAACTCGAATTGTTTTGCTGCTTTCGGCATACGAATGGGCTTCAAAAATGGTGTCATGGAACTTCTAACTTTTTTCAAAAGTTATTTACAATTCCGGATGTTTTAAAAACATGTAACGCTTGAAGAATCCTTGAAGCATAACGTAGTCTAACAGGTCATTGCTTTAGATCTGTAGTCGGTAGCGTATGAGCCAAATTAGTGTCACATGACAATGAACTTCATAGAATTTCTAATATTGAGACATTGCAACAAATGTCCAACAAAATAGTTTCCAATTTTAGACAAAAATCGTTGCAATCTTCTATTGCAACGATTAACTCCTTGTACCCTTAGTATAAAATAGGTTAAGTTTAGTTTAAGTTGAAAACATTGTAATTCCTACATGGTTCAATTCAACCAGAGGAAAAATTCTAACTGCCAGAGGCAATTGAAATGTATTAATAATAACTAAAAAGTAACATATGTAGCAAATAAGGATGATAGTGTTAAGAAAACACGGAACACCTAGTCTAAGAGATGAATGCATGTATTAGATACACAGTTAAAAATTCTGAAAATTACACGCTATGGAAATATTTGAACCCATATTTTTGTGTTCAATAACCCTTAATTTTACAGCCAATTTTTTCTTGTATGCAATATTGGATACAAGCTACATTGTAACGACGGCCTGTAATTTTAAAAAGAGATGGAATAATGAGTCGAATCGAACGGAGCCTTTTTGTTACATCATATATGCTGTAACATTTTTATACTGTGTAATTAGCAAATAAAATTAGTTAAAAAAAAAAAAAAGTGTCACATGACATTAATGTCATGACATTTCGAGACATTTTTGATATTTTACTTCCGTGTTCTGCGCTTTGCATTTTTTGTAACAATGATCTGTTAGATAAAGTTATACACAGTTCGAACGAAACCTGTAATTTTCCGTTCAAGTAGATGTAACACATTGACCTCCGTGTTTAATAACATAAAGTTATAGGTTCTTTTAAATTTACACGTGCCGTAATTTATTTGTTCATATTTTTATTGGAAAATAAATTAAATAGCGCCAACATGGGGAATCGAACTTCGGTACGGAGAGTGAGAGCCTATCTCGACAGCCACTCAAGTATTTCCACTTCTTGAAAACGAGCAGATCCAAATAGAACAGGTTAAGCGTCCTGGTGATTCAATTACCCTCTAGCAGATTAAACGATAGCTTAAATTTACACGACACGGAATCTCTTCCAAAACGGAACTGTTGGAGATTGAGTTTGCTGGAAGCATCACAGATTTCTCGTCGGAATAGGCAACAATCGAAGAGTTACAGTGATGAAATGCAGCGCAATAAAGGCTGCTTTGTTTTTATATGTGCAGATATCCATTTTGGTTGATGCTTATATGAATAAGCATCCTTGATAAGCCACGTGCTGGCTCATCAAGGTTTCTGGTATAGTCATGTAGAATTAAGATAAACTGAATTGAAATTTCAATTATTTTATCGTTTCCATCACAGAACTTAAAATTATGGTCTTGTACACATTCTGTTACCGAATTTTACATTCAATTATGAGTTCCGTCGTGTCTAATTTTCATAATATTTTACTGTGTAGGATACTTCATTTGTTCCAGGTTCATCCAAAACATCATAAACCAAATCATACATAATAAATTGATTTTCTTTCAGCAAAATAAATCATGGAGAAACAATGGTAGTTAACCCTCGAAATTCAATTGCATGTAATGAATTACCTGCTTTGAGCGTGCTTACAAACAGCGGCACAACAGGAGTTAGGTTTTTGAAATCCACTGATGGTGTCCGACTACCGGCTTTCGCTTTCACGCATTGCGCCGGCTTCGTCTTTGGGTTGCAGAGATGGTCCGATAGTTCCGTTTGTGGGTGAAGTCCACATTTGCAATTCCGTACATACCTGTAGCACTTCCATCTTCTTTCTTCAGCAGGTTGGCTGGCCGAGTGCCGATGTTGGTCCGACGATTCCGGTTGGCAGAAGACTTCCAGTTCACCGGTGCCCTGACGATCCGACGCCAAACACTGCTCACTATGCTGGATTTCTCCCGAACCGAGGTTTTGTCGCTGGACCCTTATCCATCTACGCTGCAGTAGGGGAACTAGGTTAAAATGCGGCAGTCAGCTAATACGGGCCATTGCATTTTCTGGGCTAATAGTCTAAATTAAGTTACAAAACCGATAACAGCTGACGTTTCAAGATGTTTTAGATCAACAAATTAAAAATAATAGTCAAGACATTTATAATAAATTTAAAAAAAAATAATTTGTTTTTTTCCGCCTTTTGATAACATTTAAGCTTCCGTTCCCTTAAGGATTTTCCACTAGATAAAAACATTTTTTTAATAATCTTTTCACATGTCTGGAAAAACAAATTAGTAAAGATTGTGCCAAGTTACTAAAAAGTTAACTTTACTACATTTTTCATAGAAAAACACACATTTTAATAAAACCTCTGCATGCAGGATAAAACGCGTCCATCTGATGTGCTTGACTATGGATGTCATAGTTTGAGAAGGGCGTGTGCCTATAATAATTTATTTTTAAATAATTATCAATTATTGCAAATTTTGCCCCGTGTTCGTCTCCCATGCAGAAAATATTAAGTGATGAAAAGTGAGAAGTGAGAAACAACAAGCGAGAAGTAGGAATTGAGAATTCCACTAAAAAGCCCTCAATAGTTTTATAATCAATCGTCAATGGGATGTGAGTAGTTTGAAACGAGACGTGAGAGGTGCAAGGTACAAGGAGTGAAATTGCAGAATAGAGAAAAAAGCAAGAAGAGAGACGAAGGGAGAGTAGTAAATAATATGGAGACTACTCAGAATAGAGTTTTTTCAGCATAGTTTTTTGGGCATCCAAGAAATACCTGGAGTAAGGGCTATAGATCTACAAGCGTAGCTGAAGATCAATCGATGTAGAATAGAATGAGCCAACGTAAGAGATTCTGGGTCATTCAAGAAATCCCTGGAGTTGGGCCTTAAGATCTACACGCATTACTAAAGATGTATCAGACTGTTTTAAATGTGGTACACGCCCTTTTGGATGTGTAGAATAGAATAAGTCAGCGAGAGAGGTTCTCGGTCATCCAAGAAATCTCTGGAGGTAGATCCTCAGATCTACACGCGTAACTAAAGATCAATCGCGTAACTAACGTAACGCGTAACTAAAGTTCAGTCGGACTGTTTAAATTATGGCACATGTCCTTTTGGATGATTAGAATAGAATGAGCCATCATAAGAGCTTCTGGGTTATTCAAGAAACCCTTGGAGTTAGGCCTTAAGATCTACACGCGACAGTTTAAGATTTCTCGTACTGTTTCAAATGTGGTACATGCCTTTTTGGATGTGTAGAATATAATACGTCAGCGGCAGATGTTCTTGATCATCCAAGAAATCCCTTGAGATTGGCACAAAGGTCTGCAGGAGTAACCGAAGATAAATCGATCGATTTTAAATGTAGTACATGTCCTTTTTTAATTTTAGAATATGATGTATCTACGGCATTGGTTGCCCAAGACATACCTAGAACAAGGCCTTGAGATCTACTACAAAACAAAAGAGAACTGCCCTTTGTGGTGCATAGGCACAGGGTCATATTCGAAATAATCCAATTGCTCTATGGTTATTTATGTAGAGCTAAACGCCTTATTCCAGGAATTTTGTGGACAACCAAGAATTCATACTTTGGACACATTCTTTTCTATGCATCACAAAGGGCATGGTCCATATTTGAAACAATCCAAGTAACCTTTGGTTACGCATGTAGATTTAAGGCCTTATTCCAGGGACTGCTTGGTCAACCAAAAACCTATTTGTATCATATAGGGCATGTGCCAGTTTTGGAACAATCTATTTGATCTATAGTTATGCATGTAGATCTAAAGGCTTATTCCAGGAATTTCTTGGAGGACCAAGAACCTATACTTGGAACGCGGTCTATTATATGCGTCACAAACGGCATTGATACAGGGGATGTCCAAAATAACTGGGATAGTCAAATTTTGGGCATAATTAGATGTGTTGTAACTATGTCAAATATTATCCGATTTGGACAATTCAGGGATGCCTGAACTAGAAATTTAATGTTGTTTCACCATATGTTCATGGAACAGACCATGGCCATCGAATACCGGAGATATTCCGGGGTTTTCGAAGGTAGGTTCAGATTCGTAAATTTGTGGTGGGTATTAGGATAAGTGGTGGTTAGAAACAGAATAATATTAGTAACCACAAATAAAGTAGGGCCCTTTCTGATTGGAACCATATGTTGAAATTCGAAATCAGACCAGTATCAAGTGAGATATGGCCATTTGTTTAGAATCGGTGCCGATCGGGAGTTTTAAAAGGGACCAGGCCACAAATTCATTTGAATCAAGCTTTTTGACCGATCTTCCATTATGATTACATTCCAGAAGTCTTCTGTCACGTCTAGAATGAAAAACCAACCAAAAAGTCGGATTCTGAAGTCGCTCGGGTGCTCCCGGGGAACCCGTAGAGGGGACATTTCAGTTTTGGCACCAAAGCTAGCCATTCGACGGTTCGTTTTCCATGATTTTCTATCAGGAAGCGAGGCATGAGTATAAAATGGACTATTGATGGCTATGACCGCTTTCGGGACCTACGCATTGTCCCCGGGTAACCTGTCGAAGGGGACATTCCAGTTTTAGCGCCAAAACTGGTCATTCGACGATTCGTTTTTCATGGTTTTCTATCAGGAAGCGAGGTATGAGTGTAAAATGGACAATTGATAGCTTTGACCGCTTCCGGGACCTACGGATTTTCCCCGGGGAACCCGTAGAAGGGGACATTCCAGTTTCAGCGCCAAAACTGGTCATTCGACGGTTCGTTTTTAATGGTTTTCTATCAGGGTATAAAATGGACCATTGACGGCTTTGACCACTTCCGGGACCTACGGATTGTCCCCGGGGAACCCGTAGATGGGGACATTTCTGTTTAAGCGCCAAAACTGGTCATTCGACGGTTCATTTTTCATGGTTTTCTATCAGGAAGCGAGGTATGAGTATAAAATGGAGAATTGATGGCTTTGACCGCTTCCGAGACCTACGGATTGTCCCCGGGGAACCCGTAGATGGGGACATTTCTGTTTTAGCGCCAAAACTGGTCATTCGACGGTTTGTTTTTCATGGTTTTCTATCAGGAAGCGAGATATGAGTATTAAATGGACAAATAACGGGTTTGACCGCTTCCGGGACCTATGGATTGTCCGTGGGGAACCCGTAGAAGGGGACATTTCTGTTTTAGCGCCAAAACTGGTTAATCGACGGTTCGTTTTTCATGGTTTTCTATCAGGAAGCGAGGTATGCGTATAAAATGGACAATTGACGGCTTTGACCGTTTCCAGGACCTACGGATTTGTCCCCGGGGAACCGTCGAATGACCAGTTTTGGCGCTAAAACTGGAATGTCCCCTTCTACAGGATCCCCCGGGTACAATCCGTAGGTCCCGGAAGCGGTCAAAGCCGTCAATGGTCCATTTTATACCCATACTTTGCTTCCTGATAGAAAACCATGAAAAACGAACCGTTGAATGGCTAGCTTTGGTGCCAAACCTGGAAAGCCCCTTCTACGGGTTCTCCGGGCACATCCGTAGGTCCCGGAAGCGGTCAAAGCTATCAATTGTCCATTTTATACTCATACCTTATTTCCTGACAGAAAACAATGAAAAACGAACCGTCGAATGACTAGTTTTGGCGCTAAAACAGAAAAGTCCCCTTCTACGGGTTCCCCGGGGACAATCCGTAGATTCCGGAAGCGATCAAAGCCGTCAATGGTCCATTTTATACTCATACCTCGCTTCCTGATAGAAAACCATGAAAAACGATCCGTCGAACGACCAGTTTTGGCGCTAAAACAGAAGTGTCTCCTTCTACGGGATCCCCGGGGACAATCCGTAGGTTTAGTAAGCGGTCAAAGCCGTCAATTGCCCATTTCATACTCATACCTCGCTTCCTGATAGAAAACCATGAAAAACGAACCGTCGAATGACCAGTTTTGGCGCTAAAATTGGATTGTCCCCATCTACGGGTTCCCTGGGACAATCCGTAGGTCCTGGAAGCGGTCAAAGTCATCAAAAGTCCATTTTATACTCATACCTCACTTCCTGACAAAAAAAAACATGAAAAACGATCCGTCGAATGACCAGTTTTGGCGCTAAAACAGAAAAGTCCCCTTCTACGGGTTCCCCGGGGACAATCCGTAGATTCCGGAAGCGATCAAAGCCGTCAATGGTCCATTTTATACTCATACCTCGCTTCCTGATAGAAAACCATGAAAAACGATCCGTCGAACGACCAGTTTTGGCGCTAAAACAGAAGTGTCCCCTTCTACGGGATCCCCGTGGACAATCCGTAGGTTTAGTAAGCGGTCAAAGCCGTCAATTGTCCATTTCATACTCATATCTCGCTTCCTGATAGAAAACCATGAAAAACGAACCGTCGAATGATCAGTTTTGGCGCTAAAATTGGATTGTACCCATCTACGGGTTCCCCGGGGACAATCCGTAGGTCCCGGAAGCGGTCAAAGTCATCAGATGTCCATTTTATACTCATACCTCACTTCCTGACAGAAAACCATGAAAAACGATCCGTCGAATGACAAGTTTTGGCGCTAAAACAGAAATGTCCCCTTTTACGGGTTCCCCGGGGACAATCCGTAGATCCCGGAAGCGGCCAAAGCCGTCAATGGTCCATTTTATACTCATACCTCGCTTCCTGATAGAAAACCATGAAAAACGATCCGTCGAACGACCAGTTTTGGCGCTAAAACTGGAATGTCCCCTTCTACGGGTTCCCCGGGGACAATCCGTAGGTCCCGGAAGTGGTCAAAGCCGTCAATTGTTCATTTTATACGCATACCTCGCTTCCTGATAGAAAACCATGAAAAACGATTCGTCGAACGACCAGTTTTGGCGCTAAAACTGGAATGTCCCCTTCTACGGGTTCCCCGGGGACAATCCGTAGGTCCCGGAAGCGGTCATAGCCATCAATGGTCCATTTTATACTCATGCCTCGCTTCCTGATAGAAAACCGTGAAAAACGTACCGTCGAATGGCTAGCTTTGGTGCCAAAACTGAAATCTCCCCTCTACGGGTTCCCGGGGGGCACCCCAGCGACTTCAGAAAAGACGGATTGGTTGGTTTTTCATTCTAGACGTGACAGAAGACTTCTGGAATGTAATCATAATGGAAGATCTGTCAAAAAGCTTGATTCAAATGAATTTGTGGCCTGGTCCCTTTTAAAACTCCCGATCGGCACCGATTCTAAACAAATGGCCATATCTTACTTGATTCTGGTCCGATTTTGAATTTCAACATATGGTTCCAATCAGAAAGAGCCCTACTTTATTGGTGGTTACTAATATTATTCTGTTTCTAACCACCACTTATCCTATTACCCACCACAAATTTACGGTTCTGAACCTACCTTCAAAAAACCCGGAATATCTCTGGTATCCGATGGCCATAATCGGTTCCATGAACATATGGTGAACCAAATAAAATTTCTAGTTCAGGCATCCCTGAATTGTCCAAATCGGATAATATTTGACATAGTTACAACATATCTAATTATGCCCAAAATTTGTCTATCACAGTTATTTTGGACATCCCCTGTATATGGTTTCACATGTAGTTCGAAAGGCCTGATTCCACGGATTTCTAGGATGGCCAAGAACCCATACTGTGAGCACATTATACTCTATGCATCACAAAGGGCAAGTGCCATATTCGAAACAATCCAAGTAACATTTGGTTACGCATGTAGACTTAAGGGCTTATTCCAGGAATTTTTTGAACGACCAAGAACCTATGCTTGGAACGCATTCTATTCTATGCATCACAAAGGGTATGTACAATATTTGAATCAATCCAATTGTTCTATGGTTAATCATGTAGATCTAAAGGCCTTATTTCAGGGATTTCTTGGACAGCCAAGAACATATTATGTAAACACATTCTATTCTATGCATCACAAAGGGCATGCTCCATGTTTGAAATAATCCAAGTAACCTTTGGTTACGTATGTAGACTTAAGACCTTATTCCAGGGATTTCTTGGTCGACAAAAAACCTATGCTGGGAAAGCGTTCTATTCAATGTTTCATAAAGGGCATGTGCCAGTTTTGGGACAATCCATTTGATCTATAGTTACGCATGTAGACCTAAGGCCAGTAATTTCTTTGGCGACCAAGAACCTATGCTTGGAATCCCCTTTTTATTCTATGCATTACAAAAGGCATGTACCATATTGTGAAGTGAACACATTCTATTCTACGTATTACAGAGGGCATACACCCAGGTTTTTTTTTTACGCGGTTGGAATTCATTAATTTCTCGGTTAACCTGAACTTTCACAGCTTTTTAAATACCCCCGGAATTTTCTTTGATTTTTTGTGAATTTTTTGGTGGGGTTAACTCATTGTTTCATTGATGCTGAAGACCTTAAACGACTAAAACCAAACCGTGTAAAAAAAAACCTGGGTGTATATCACATTCGAAGCAGTCCGATAGATCGTTGGTTACTCATGTAGACCTTAAGATCTGACAATTTCTTGGAAGCTTGTTACATGTACCGTGCACAGAAAATCGTGATTTGGCTCCGTAACGCACAAGGTTCCTTCCCCCCCCCCACCCAAATAAGTTGAAGAATAAACATATCTTGTATTCATACATCTACTAGCTACATTTTTAAATTTAGCAAAAAAAAACGTTTCATAAGCTTTCATTGGAGTGGAAACGAGAATAGGACTTTTCATAAATTGATACTTGATTCTTCTGTCAGTTCACTGCTGTTTGTTTACATTTTTAGGCTGGCACGTTTTAGCTTCGGGGTGGCGCGTTTCAACCCGCATGGTTTGAATTTGCACTAAAATGCAGCGCTTCAAAATAAAATCGTTTTCTCGGAATATAATTGGTTTTTCATCCCAATTTCTATTCCGTATTTTAGACTTATACATGCCGTTCGAGTTGTAGGAGAATCAAGATAAGTTTTATTTTTATTAATCTTTTTTAAACAGCAAACACTAACCAATAGTTTGGTTGCAGTATCGTTTTGCCTATTTTTTATATATTTTGCCGCTCATTAGAGGGTTGCACGCTGGTTCGATTAAATTGTCATATCCTGTATTCCTATTATTTCTAGGATCTTCCAGAACATGCATACAAGATAATAATACTTCAATCTATTGTTTCTGCAGATAGCTCTGAAGCAGAAACTGCTATTATTTGGAACAACTTAACCTATTTTGGCAGGTGGTTCTATGGGTTTGATATTTGGTGTGTGTGGCAAACTTCCCGAATTTCGACTGGTCGGTCATCGGGAGCAGAGTTGTAGCTTGTCAGGGTTGAACATTTTATATGGAAATTGCCTTCCGCTGCTGTTGTTCTGAACACAGGTGTATCTGTAACTTATATGTAGCTTTTCGTTTACTCATGTAAGGTAGCGACAGCTTCTATCGGCACCATGAATATTTTATGGCCATAATTGAGGATGGAACAGGCTAAAACTGATGATGAAACCGGTTTAAACGATCTCCGTAATACAATTACTTTTTTGAATGGATGTGTCAAAGCAAAGCGTATAGGCCTATTGACAATATCTGTCGCTCCTCTCATACTTTTTCGGAATTTGTTTTTGTTTTACGTAGGACTTACGTCTTTCTTTACTATACTGGGTGTCATTAAGATTTTTGGAAATCGAGAGCGTTACGATGAGAGGAAAGTTTTCGAACGTTACTAGCGCCTTTATCCTATGGATTTTTAAGATTTATATATCAATCGACTCGGACACTCTCCAGCAATTTGCCAACTTCGTTGAAACTTAAGATTTTTAACGATAAGCTATTGAAAATTTCAATTCATGTCAAGGCCAATAAAATTTCATATCTAATCAATCTCGTGCATTACTAACACGGACATCAGAATGCATTGCAACGTGCCTTCGGATCCACCGGAAGATTTTCTTTGTGTATAAAAGAAGCTGTGCCTCCCGTGTGCTAGTCATTACAGTTTGTAACAGCAGCACGTAAGGACGAGCTTTTTGCTTGCGCATATTTTTCTCGTTCGTTTGCGTGCTTACGTACACAGCATGAAGTCGCCAGCGGGAGAGCTGCCGGTGGGTCGGCGAGTATGCATGAAAAAAGAGGACGAATTTATTTGTCATTCTTTGCTTGATGATGGTTGGATGCAGTGGTATCGGTTGCGATCGATGCAATCGCCCATAGCATCGCACGAAGTTCACGGTTAAAGGCCGATGATGGCTAAGGCTGCGATGGCAACGGTAGTGGATGAAGAAGAATAAAATTAGCCCAGAGATATTTGGTCTGTTCATGTAGGGAAAGTCATTGGTTTCATAATCCACATCAACCCGGGATGGAAACGAGTCATGACAACTACACGTGCATTCATGTACATACACGTACATTAGTTCTGATTCCCCAGCAAAAACGAAGCAACGAAATTGGTGCTGTATTTCTTTGTTTGGCGATAAGAAGAATATATGTTCAATGAGATGGAAAACGGGACAGTTCCCATAAAAAAGCACATTTTGCGCAAGCCTGAAAATTTTATTAATAGAATTTTCAAACTTTAAATACTATCATCAGTAAGAAATCTATAAATGCCCTACATTTGCTAGAGTATCCGATGTCAATACTTATAATCAAACTCCATAGATTCAAAAGGTAAATCTAAATATGTTGCGTTTATACAAGTCCTACGTCTTCTCGCGGTTATGTTCAAAACATTACCCATTGCTCGTTTTTCAAGTAAATTCTGTATATTTCGACTGCTATGTACTGAAAGAATGTCTATTCATTATGTGAATAACTAAATTCAAGCACTAAAGTCAATAATTTTTTTTAATTGTTTGGCTATGGTCAATGTCACTGTTAATGATTTGAGTGGCCTCATTTGTGCTGTGATTGCTCATTTGGGGTATTTGATAACTGAACATTTATCTTAGATGTGAACATTGCGAAGGGAATACAATACTAGGGCTTTCTTTTTATCTATTGACTGGCTATTTGTTTGATGCTTTGGTAACTTTCGAGTTAAATCCATAGTAGGGCCATCTAGAGTCTGAAAAAGCCAAGCACTGATGAATAAGAAGTTTTGAACAAAAACAAGCTTTGTTTATTCTTTTTTCTTTGTTTTTCACTATATCTTTGAGCTTTTTATATACGTTTCATACACATAGCATTTTTTTTTTCTAGTGTACAAAATAAATCATGGTTGTTTTTCGTATTTCAAAATTCATTGAATAGTTCGTCATTATATAGGTGAATTAATATCATGTTTTTTTTTCATTTTATTAAGGTTGCATGGATCCCATCACTTACCAAGGTGAATCCTGATTTGTGTAACTACTTACTCCGTCCCACTAACAAAAATCTCTCCTGTGGCAACTGTGGAGATGCAGAGGTGATCTCGGTCTCTAGTAACAACGGATGCCACACCAACTATTCCTTCCCTTCCCAGATGACCGTAAGGACGTGGCCGGCGCCGTTATTGATCCTTTATTTTCTGAACTCTCGACCTGTGCACATTGAGGTTAGAAACCTAATCCCAAGCCCCAACTATTGGTTCCCTGTGCAATTTTGATCGTTCTGGTCAATCACGGAGTAGCAACTACGAATTGTGCGGTCATCAAGCTCTCCAAATCTCTATTCCGTATTATAGATGGTAAGTTAAGTTAGTGGTTACCATATTGGAAGTACATACTTTCGATTGTTATCATCGTTAAACTCGAAGATTTGCTTAGAGGCGCATATTGACCGTCCTTCCCCTACCTGTTTACTGCATTCATCGTACCTTCTTCGTATCACAATCGCTTTGTAATGTTGTCCGCCTTTGGGACAGGCATTAGCCTACGTACTTCAGCAAACCTCGGGCAAACGAATACCACGTGCTCTAGGTCTAGAGTTTCCTCTACGTTGATACACGCTGGCTTTCTGCGATGATGCAGGGCCACACCGATATTGGGGGACAGTCGTGTGAGGTAATAGTTCACCTCTCCATGCTTCTTGTTCACCCACGACATATTGGGGATGAGCCGGTGAGTTCACCTTCCATTATCCACATTGTTGCACTCCTGCTGTCACTAAACCATAGAGTCCAGTGTCATCGTCTTCCTCACATTTCTGGTTCCCTTCCGTTGGTAGCATTCGATATCCTCTACTAAGGTTTATGCAGATTGGAATCATCCCGGCAATAACGCAAGCTGTAGTGCCGCTGTCAGCTTAAAGTGCTTCGATAAAGAAAGATCATTGTTGAAGTCCTTCGTCTTCCATCTCCGCCCGCTTGTCTCTCGTTATACCGTCGTTCGTGTTCCAACACTATACCGGATCGCTTGGTGATTGCTATGGGTATATTCTTCACAAACTCGCCAGTTCATGTTTCTCACCAGCGACGGACAGCAGAACGTGAAGTCAATGATGGACTCTGGTACCCTCTGGCGTTAGTCAGTGTGCTTCCCCATTCCACAGTATTGAAGTCGCCTTCAATGATTACCGTTAGTGCGTCTAGCACCTGGCTATACGTTATTCTGTAGTGATATAATTTTGGCCATAAACTTCGCTTGAGCTGTCTACCACTTCTTGGATAGGAGATTTGCCTATCACTTGGTAACCGCAATCCCCGTTGAACCGGCACTGGGTTGCCGTTATGAAAAGGGTTCCGATGCGGCCTAGCAATAATATCCACGTCGCACATTGCTTCTGTTGTCGACTGCCACAACAGTTGGTGTGTGGTGCCGTAATAATGGAGATCGCCTACTTGTATGCAGGGGTATATGAAGCCACCCGTCGCATGGTCGTTTTCGTCCTCCAGTGTACAGAGCAGACATGTCGGTTGCTCCGTGGAGTCTATAGTAACTTCCTGTTTTGCCACATTTCCTACATAGATTGGATCTATCCGGACTCTTGCGATTTCGCGCCTGGTGTCCAAACGAAATGCAATTGAAGCATCGCTCCATCTGTTTGTTGACTCGAGGGGTAGTGGCGACGTGTGGGTCCACGTGTTCGCCGTGCTTCGACCAATACGTGAAGATCTGGAATACGTTGACGACTACTTCGACAGTTCAGATACGATCGAAGAAACGTTGGCGGTGGCAAAGAAGGTGAGGTTCGTCCATTCCAAGGATGGTTACGGTTAGAATATGGAGCTTAGAGTTTTCAGTTTTTGGCCATTTTTGTTGTCCCGGGATTCGGGATGAAATTTGTCGTATATTCCGAGAAATCCCGGGATCCCGAGGATGTCTTATGTCGATGTTCTTAAAAAGGCTGTTTTTTTTGTTGGTAAAACGATTTTATGCAAAGTGAAACGGCAAAAGTTCATTCTTCAAACAGGTCAGATAAATGCTGAGTTCAGATTGAACTCAATTCAATTTGATTTTAAATCAATTTTTTAAAAAAGCAAAAAATATTCACATTTTTATCGGAAAGTGGAGTTTACTTTTTGGAACAGATGCTCGCCGAGTCTTAAAATACGCGTTCAGTCCGGCTATAAGCCGAAGACGGTTAAATTATTTTCAGATTTTTAGATTTGCTTTTGTTTTTTTCTTTTCATTTAGACAGTTGCTTGGTTGGAATATCAGAATACGCAGTGGAAGTATACTGGGCCATAACCTATCGGATATAAAGGAACCCCCTCACAAAGAAAACACAATACTAGATTTCCCTTTACTCCACGACAGGCTACTGAGTACTGACAATCACTGCCAGCAGTTGCAGCTCTCCCTTATCACTTAATAATGGGTCCAGTAATGGCTCCGGATCCACAACTTAGTGTCGATGGAATAACCACAAAGACGTAATCGCAGTACGGTAGTCATGTTCAGGTAACCGTAAGCATTTGAATAAGCCGTACATGCGATTATAACGCTATAACAAAGCTAACAAGCTTTATACTGGCTGTTTAATAGATTATTATGTTGAAAAGGCGAAATATAGTATTTATAGTTAACTGGGTGAATCGGTCGCATAAAGGTATTTGTATGATATGGGCAATGGATTAGAGGTTTTTCCCAGTCAGCCCCCTGTAGTAGCCTAGATCCTTAATTGAGCTCCACCTACGCAGCATATTTCCAAAATTACAAGAACCCCGCCGTGTTTTGGATTAAGAATCCCGTAGCAAGCCGTTCCGAATTTGGAGGCCCTACGTAAGCCGTCGTGCACCATCCTTGACTAAAACCGGCATCGTACCCGCCGAAGGCCAATCCTTCACCATATCGGCAGGTCGAGAGTGCGCGTTTTCGACTCGGAAGCAACGAAGGCTACCCAAGCCACCCCGGAGGATTGATTGACTAATTGCCGGCGTTCTGAGATAAGCCGTCATTGAAGGAGAGGAAGCATGAAAAAAAGGGATGGTGTGGTGGAGCTGTGGAAGGAAGAAGGGCCCCGAAAAGAAGGACAGATTATTTTTATGCCTCTTTCAGTACAGCACTTCGCTTTTTTTTAAAAAGCTTTTCCCCATTAATTTTTAATTAAGACAAATTTGTGTCAGATGAAATTAAATAAACTAAATCAATCAATAAATAAATTAGTAGATAAGGAAGAGGGAAGAGAAAGGACGGAAGTGATAGTAAGAGGTAGAGATATGGAAGAGATAGGCCCAATAAAGTGAACTTTCCCTTTTTTAATACTGTGGTTTTCCTATTTAGAGTGCGAGAATTGCCTGTCCGCAAATTTTCAGAGCTGAGCGTGCCGACCCTGAGCCCGTTTGATTTAGGGAGTCTCAGTATTGCTCAAGGGATACTTACCCATTAATTAAAAGGCACACTGTCGCGGACTTCTGCGGACCGGTGACACACAACCGGTTGAAGATCAGAGAAGCGGTGCATCTGTTCGTTTGCATTACCACCTTGAAATCGCACACATCCTGCCGACTCCAGCGTATGTGATGGTCATTGGAAGGTTCGTGTATCACCGAGGAAAACCGTTGGAGTTCTCCTCCGACAACGGCACGAACAACCCTACGTCTTTGTTAGCAAGGCTATCAAGGAGACCTATTTAATTAGGGCTTCTAGAAGGTGGAGCTTCAGATGCCTCAATTCAGACTAGGATAGACGTTTAATTCATTTGGCTAACAAAGTTGTTGAAAGCTTTGTTCCGACTCGAAACAAACATAAAATAAAATAAGCTGCAGTTCATGTCAAAAAACCTTTAAAACGGACTGGTGCGAGGAACATAGTCCTTTTAACCAACTTTTTCTTTTTGCCCTTGCAACCATGTTAGCTGCTGACGATGATGAGGCCGATGGAACCTTAGACGATGAATTGAATCTGCATCTGGTTTGAATTTGAAACATGATACAGAGAGAACCGCAACCATATACTACTCAGGGCTTGCATGACAGTTCATATGGGTTTTATTACTTTCAGTTTTCGCGGAAGTTATCTTGTTGGACAAAAACATATCCAGTATGAACTTCGGGCTTGGATGAATTTTCCCTTCGAACACAAACATTTCGTTTCAGCTAATCATAAAAGCCCTTCCAAATTTACAAAAAAAACGCCTCATGTTGATATGTTGCGAGCTAGCAAAAACTAGTCTATTCAGGGAGAAGGTAAATGTGTTCACCAATTTCACGTTCCAGTCACGTTCCGTTTCGGCAAGTAGATAAGGTGCGCCGAACGACATGAATAAATCCGGAAGGAAGCAATTTAACCCCGAAATATGATTAACCCATCCCAGCCAGGATTCGCCGCGTGACTTGTGGCAGTCAATCGATGGTAAGACAGACACCATTGCAAAAAAGAAGCAAAAGCGATGCACGCTATAGCGGGAATCTATTATGTTCTGTAGCTTAAAAAATGGAGGAAATGTTTGAGGTTTGGCTTGATTAACTTATGAGCTTGGTAAATAGAATTTTTGGACTACGTCGTGATTGTATATAAGAGACAATATTTTTCATGTATCAAACCTGCCTTTTCTACAAAGTTTTCTAGAGCAGAAAATTTATTATGAACACTTTTTTTATTCATTTTATTGTACAGCGATTTCCCGATCAGACAAGTTTGTTCGAAACAGTCATTCCTAGACACCCATCTTCAATAAATTATGTCATAAAGCTATTCGAAATTAGGCGGAATAAGGACGTTTGAAATAGGTAGGTAAACGACCTTCGAATTCATTGGTCAAGTGAATCCACAATAAACTATGACGTTCGCATTGATAATTATAATGGATTCTATTAGATTGACGTAGTTTTATGATGAACCTTTCTTCGTGTATAGTCGCCAACATTTTTAGCCTAGCCCGCGGATTACTGATATAAATGATTTTGATTTTTTCTCAAATTTGCATAATTCGAAATAGTTGAATCATACTTTTGAATAAGTGGTAAGCAATCTGGTAGATAATTTTGGTCTCGCGTTTATGCAGAAACTTTTGTTATCGGGGTATCGGTTACACAGGTTTGGCTTTTGGGTTGTCGAACTTAATGAGGCTTAATCCTACAGTTTATTTTAGCAATTTATTCGTTGCTCTATAGTATGCAAATTTATTGTAAAATTTAAATCTGTATAAATAATCAGATCGTTTGTTTGTAAAACTGAATCCAATGATCTTAATTATTTAAAAAATAACTCGTTCATCTCAAACCTTTGAAGGGGTACGAGGCGGGCGTGGGACATTTATCATGGTATGGCTTCAGCGGTTACTTATAGGGGAGAACAGTCCAATATTCACCCCTTATGGTTTTTCGATGATGTTCTATATATGCCAAAATACCGAACCATTGCAATGTGCAGATGAAACATTTACCAAACTAGTAACATGCCACAATCGCCTAATAATTAAAACAACAAGGTTTTGAAAAAATAATTTTTCGATAGAAGGCCCAGAGACCCATAGTGTTATATACCGATCGAGTCAGCTCGACGAACCGAGGTGATGTCTGTATGTGTGTATGTATGTGTCTGTGTATGTGTGTATGTGTACAAATTTCGTAGACACACTTTTAGACACACGCATTACCCGATTTACTCGCAACAAGGGGGGGGGGATGCGGTCCCTTTGTTTGCTATTGCCCGATCGGACATTGCATTTAGAAAGCATTAAAAAATCATCGTTTTTCTCTTAAGAGTCCTCCCCTTGGACGGTCATATGTCTGCTACCTACTTTGATTTTCTAACTGAACAATTGCATCACATGATTGATGCAATGTTCAAAGCAAATACCAAAACTGAAGCTGCTCAGGTTGGTATCGAATTTACTTAAAAAATTGTTATTGGACTTCGTTTTAATGGATCCAAATAATGTTTGAAAATTTTAAATTGGAATGTCCGCTCTTTAAAGGGTAAGGAAGATAAATTATTCAACTTCCTAACGGTTGAGGTGAACCGGTCAAGGGCCGAAAACCTCATTAATAAAGACAATATATAAAAACTTCCTAACAGTTCATAATGTGCACATTGCCATTATAACTGAAACATATTTAAAACCTGGTCTTTTCATCACATTTTATTTACCGAAATGATCGTCTTGACAGCGCCTGTGGGGGGGTCGCCATTGTCATTAATAGACGTATCAAACATAAATTATATTCTTCGTTTGAAACCAAAGTTCCCCTATTCTGAGAAATACCAACTTTGATAGTAATGTTTCAAAGTTGGATCTTAGTTCGAAATCTACACAAAAGTACATATTGCTGTTTTGATACCGTCCCTTACTATTTACGATTTCATCTTAAATTAACTCGTTTTAATTCGTGTAAATGAGGTATTCAACTGTATGAATTCCGAATCGTGTTGTAGTTTTGATACACTACGAATAAGCATATTGAGAATTATCGTGAAGCATCAAGCAAGTGACTACGTCTGTGCCCTGTGCAGTGGTGATCGTTCGGTTGCTTGTTTACGTGCGTATTCGATTGTATAAATTGGAAGAGATCGTCTTGGCAAAGCAATGTTCTAAGTGCTCAGAAGCTATAACCGGCATCGATTTTGTTGTTTGTCGCGGTTATTGTGGAGCGTTTTTTCACATGAATTCATGTTCTGGTGTGACACGTGCGCTGCTCAACTTCTTCACGATGAACAAGAAAAATTTAGCTATTCGAAAACTCACATTTCCGCTCCATCTCGTCAGGGCCTCACACCTGACCTCGCTCACTGACCTGAGTCACTAGTGCAAGTACAGAACTACGTGCAGAAATTAAACAAATCAATGCGAAGACGAATGCCCAGCTTTCCTCCGCCACTAACTGGCCAACAATAAATAATCGAAGAGCGAATAAGAGACCACTTGACCTAAATGTAGCTATGAGATCTGCGGTAAGTTGTCGTGTTGAAAGTAAGAAACCGTCGTGTTGGAAGTATAAAAGCGTGACAGTACCGGTATGCAAGGATAAGGACCAAAATTCTGGTTGTATCTCTCGAGAATTCAATCTGACGTTGCGTCTGATGCCGTTGCCGTTATGGTTAAGGCCAATCTGAATAGTGCTAATGATCCAACGGTGGTTAAACTGATTCCAAGAGACAGGGATATCAGCACTCTTTCCTTCGTGTCGTTCAAAGTTGATCTGGATGCATCGTCAAAATCGAAGGCTTTGGATCCAGAAACTTAGCCTGCCGGTGTATTATTCCGGGAATTTGAGGATTACGGATCTCAAAAATTTCGGATCCCATTGAAAGCCAGGAAGTCGACAACACCGTTGCTGCCAGCAAATATTCCTTCACCGGTCACCCCTGTGATGGACTTGAATTAATCAGCTATATCCCGGGAAGCAACTATTTAAGAACTTCGGAAGATCCCGATCCCCCTACCAGAGTCGTGCCTTTCCTGCCAGCGGCCAGCAGTCGTCCCGGACCTGTGTGTAGGGTTGGTGAAAGGGTCTTCCAAACCGTCAGTACAGGCAAGTACGCATGCTTTAAGGATAAAACCCACAATAATTCACCTAGCGGTGATGGTGCCTTTCTCGTGTATTATAAAACAAAAGAGGTCAAAATAGCACTTAAGGGATATAGATTCACCTTTTTCCATAAATTCACATTTATTTGCGTTCATTTGAATGCATTGCAATAGTTTTTGAAAAAAAATTTTTTTTTCGATTTTAAAATTTATTTTTCCAAGGGTCCCCCTTGGGAAAAATGGGGAAAAAACTAGTGATTTTTCTAATAATTCCGGAACGCAATGGCCGATTGGGCCAATTTTCAATAGCGAAAAATTAGGAAGGATTCCACATCGAATGCAATCTGTTGCAAGCAAATCAAACGAGGCTAAGTACAAAAAAGTGTGTCTCACATTTTTATGAACACACACACATACATACATACACACATACAGACATCCCCTCAATTCGTCTGAGTCGATTGGTATATAACACTATGGGTCTCCGAGCCTTCTATCAAAAGTTCGGTTTTGGAGTGATCCTATAGCCATACTTAGTATACGCGAAAGGCAAAAATGTACCTGATAGTTTTTACATTGCTAGCAAATCTTCTAACTACCACATCGATTCTGGATCGCTCTTCTATTCACTGGGATGCACGCCTGATAGCCTTTACGGAGTTTTCAGGCGTCACGGATAGTTTTTACGGAGATTTGGCAGTGAAATATCAACTGTTTACCCATTTTATCATTGAGATCGCAATGCATCGACCAGTACCTAATCATATGCTAGGTGGTGGAGTGACAATTGCTGTTAAAACTGCTCTTGAAAGTGATTCTAATTATTTGGTTAGTTGTGATCAGTTGGAACAAATCACAGTTTGTGTCAAATTAAGCTTCGTTCACTGTTCATATATCACCCAACCGGCGGTTGTTAGATTTTCTAACAATTCTGTATAAGAATCTACCAACACCTGTATAAGAATTGGGCATATGCATAATTGTTAGATTCTTATACAAAAAAAGTAAGAAAAGCTTACAATATTGTTAGATTCTTATACAATATTTGTATAAGAATCTAGCAATTTCGCATATGCCCAGTACTTATACAGGTTTTGGTAGAGTTTTGGTTTGGTTGGTTGGCTTTTACCAAATTCTGGCACTGAGTTATCCACGGCACATGCAAATGCGGTGCAACTTGTTGCGGATCGCTTATCGAAATTTTACATAGTCCTATCAATTGGTGATTTCAATCTTCCTAATTTGCACTGGGAATTTGACGGGGATATTAACGGATACATTCCATCAAATGTTTCTTCCGATACTGAACAATGTTTCTCTGAAGCCATGTTTGCAAATGGCCTGAGACAAATTAACAGTTTTACAAATGCAAATGGCAGTTGGAGCTTGTATTCACCAATCTCCCGGAGTATATCGACGATGTCGCACCATCCTCTCCGCTTCTACCAATTGACAATCAACATTTCTCAGTAATCTTACTACTTGACGAATGTTCCACGCTACTAATACCTGACGATTGTGAAGATTGCATTAAATATGACTACTCAGTCTGTGACTTTGACTTGTTGGATTCTATTTTTGCGAGTATCGATTGGAATCCAGTATCGGATAGCGGAACAGTGGACTTGATGTTACCAGCATTCTACGAATTACTCTTTAGAATTATCAATTAGCATGTTCCTCAGAAAAAGCAACGATCTTCGTCTGTGTTCAACAGGCCATAGTGGACTCCTGAGCTACGTAATCTTCGTAATAATCTTCGCAAGCTGCGCAATCGTTACTTCTCTACGAATAGCGATTCCGATAGGCAGAGATGCCCTACGCAGTTGGCAAAAAATCTGCCCTTTTATTTTTCAAAATTTTTAACATTCAAATAAAAGTCATTCAGCGGGTGCAACTACCGTGGGGCATCAAAATCCGTACACTTAAGCACCGTAGTATATGAAAAAGTCATAAGAAAATAGGAATCGAATGTAAAAAAAAAAGTTTTTCATTGACATAGGAGCATGAAGGCTCAACTTTTGAAGTGTTTCACATTTACTCATTAAAAACTACGAAAAACATAATGAAATAATGAATAAAATCAACTACCGTGGGGCATCGAAATCCGTACACTTAACCACCTTAGTAAATGAAAAAGTCATTAGAAAATAGGAATCGAATGTAAATAATACGTTTGTCATTGACATAGGAGCATGAAGGCTTCTACTTTTGGAGGGTTTCACATTTACTCATTAAAAACTACGAAAAACATAATAAAATACCGTGGGGCATCGAAATCCGTAACTTAGGCACCTTAGTATATGAAAAAGTCATTAGAAAATAGGAATCGAATGCAAATGAAACGTTTTTCATTGACACGGGAGCATGAAGGCTTCTACTTTTGAAATGTTTCACATTTACTCATTAAAACTACGAAAAACATGATAAAATAATGAATAAAATCTGGTACTGCTGACACGACGACACCGTGGACGGATTTCGAATCAAAGGATCAAAATCCGTACAGCTATTTTTAAACTAAATATTTAAATTGAAACAGTCTGATTGACTAAACTACCACTGTAAATAGATCGATACGCACCTTGAGAAGCGATCCCTTCGATTTGTATTCCGCTTATCTTATGTGATGATTCGCAATTAGCAAAAAACACAGTTACTTTTGGTGCAATAATGCTCTACCCGAAAACAAAATGGCGGCAAAAACTCCGCGTTTGGTGGGTTGCGATTTGTTTTTGATTTTTGTTGTTTTAATTTCAAAGTATCAAAGTATCTGAACAGGACAAGATAAATTATTTCTATATTAATTACCTCTAACCCCCTTTAATTTATTGATATCTCATGAGGTGAACGGATTTCGGTCCCGCACGGTAACAGATGGATATTTGAGTTTTCCAAATGCCACTTTGATCTGTCAAAATAATACACGTCGGAGCCAGGCGAGCGCGCGCACAGCAAATACAACGGCGTGTAATACACGTTGGTGTTTCTGCTGTGCATGCGCCCGCGTCTATTTGGTGTGTATTTTTTTGACAGATCAAAGTGACATTTGGAAACCTCAAATATCCATCTGTTAGTTACATCCACTGAATAAATTTTATTTGAATGTTAAAAATTTGTCAAAAATAAAAGAACAGATTTTTTGCCAACTCCGTAGGACATCTCTGCCGATAGGACTAGCCTCCGCGATCTCGAAACTGAATACAAAGCAATTCTCTCCGCTACTCACGACAACTATATTCTCGAGATCCAAACTTCCGTAAAGCAAAATCCCTCATCCTTCTGGAATTTTATTAGAAAACGAAAAGCGAATCCCCGTCTCGGTCAGCTTCGGTGAAACTACTTTTCACTCATATAAGGAAGCTACCGAACTGTTTGCGGAATGCTTTGGAAGCGTGTTTAGCAATGCATCACTTGTTCAACGAAGGAACTCCTTCGAACAAATATCTTCTTCCGACATTAGTCTACCGTGTCCACAGTTTACTCCAGACGACGTTCAGGAAACACTAAAGGATCTGAGGCAACGAAAGGACCTGGAACTGATAACCTTCCTGTACTGCTATCTTCAATCGCTCGCTGCAAGAAAGGACTTTTCCTACCGCATAGAAATTGGCATCACTGACACCAATCCATTAATCCGGAGGTCGTTGCTAACTATCGGGGTATATTCATTCTCTGTGCCCTCAGCAAGGTATTCGAGAAGATGATCCATACTAGGCTGTATAGAGCTGCCGCACTGATTATTGCTGACTGTCAATATGGATTTATGAAGAATCGTTCTACGACATCCAAGCTCATGTGGCAACAGTTTCATGCGAATTGGAGTTAAGGCGACATGTTGATTCGGTCTACGTGGACTTTGCTAAAGCGTTTGATATGGTGCAACACAACCTAATCATTACAAAAATGAATCACTTGGGATTTCCTGCATGGATTTTAAATTGGTTTTCATCGTATCTTTCTAATCGCTGCGCTTGTTGTTGTTGTATTCTGAGCACTCCAAGAAATTCGTCATTCCGTCTGCCAAAAGGCAGTGTGCTTGGTCCTCTTCTCTTCATCATCTATGTGAATGACCTCGCCGGTCTGCTGTCGTCGTTCAAATTGTCTTTCGCTGATGATCTAAAATTGTTCCGTGTCATCGACTCCTTGACTGATTGTGCTGTGATACAGGATGACTTGAACCGCTTGCTGATTTGGTGTGACGACAACGGCATGCGGGTAAATGCCAAGAAATGCAAAGGAAGATCTTTCTCCAGCTCAAACAACATTATTGTTCACCAGTATCAAATGGGAACGGATTATCTGGATCGCGTGAATGACCTAGATGTTACTATCGACTCACAGTTAACAACAAAATTCCTAAGGCAATTTAAATGTATTAATAAAAACTAAAAAGGTAACATAGCAAATAAGGATGATAGTGTTAAGAAAACACGGAACACCTAGTCTATGAGATGAATGCATGTATTAAATAATTAGCAAACTAAATAAGCAAAAAAAAAATTTAAAAAAGTCTATCTGGTCTTCGGTGGTTTAAGTGCATGAATTGCGCTTTGCTCCGGTCGAAACAAGCGCAATCTTCAATGGATTGCAGTAGCCATCAAGCAAACGTTGTGCAGTGCGTGTTTTGGTCGTCCCAAAGTAGTTAAGATATCGAATCAGTCTTCGGAAAAATACGTAAGACACGCGTTGCTTTTCCGTTTTTGTATCATCATGAATATGGCGTCGTTCAAAAGAAATAATTAGGCGCTTACCAAGGCGATTTCCTATATATTTCCTTCCCAACGAACATACTATTCCTTTCCTGTGTGCTCATGGAGATGCAGAGGATTCAGCAATAAGTGTCGAACTCAATTTCCTCCTCTTATCCTAATTGACTGTGAGGACGTGGCCGGTGTAGTGTTGGATAGTAAGTCTTTGAAAAAAATAAATAAATAAAGGTAAACAGAATATTCCGAGCTGTGGTGATATGTATTAGAGAAGTAATAAACATATAATTATTATTTTCAACTTGAAATTATAAATGGAAAATCGACTAATTATTTCAAAGCGCCCATTGCTATTTGATAAACATAATTGAATGACGAGACGTCATACGAACGAAAGGAATGATGCAAATCCGAATGATTGATTCGTCAGCCACGCATCACTAGTGCTACATGTTCGTGATTGGCATAGTTGTGGGTGCATACACTGTGAAGTGAAGGAAGCCTTCTGAAGGAAGTTATACAACGGATGTGTAGAAACGCATCGACCTGGGCATCATATCATTCCGCAGCCAGGGCCTACAGGAGTAGGCTCGAGAGGAGTTCCCAGTGACAGTAGTAGACAGTGAGTAAGCGGGTGGCACCGCCCTCTGCTGGTTGAAATGTCACTGGAGGAAGCAGATTACCAACGTCAATTCAAGTAGAGAGCAGTGCTCTTACTTGAATTATCGTTCGGTGGAGAAAGCATCAGCTCCGATGGCGAGTAACGGGTACACCGCTCTCTGCTAATCGGAGCGAGGATCCTTCGATTGCGACAGCCGGCATCGTTATTGGTCTTGAATTAAAGAAACTCCGAAGTATGTACAGTAGGGTGGCTCAAAAAATACTTTTTCAATTTTTTTTGATGAGCCGCCCTCTTATTCGGTTCTATTTGATGCTCTGATGCTTGGACAATTTCAGCCAAATCGGTCAACGTTTAAGTAAAACTGTTGAAGTTATATGGAATGTAGAAACATCCAAAACAGTGATTTGCAGTTGGACGGCACAATTTACGATCAAGAACCATGATACTCATTCAATTCTTGTAAAATAAAATACAGAATATCATGTTGAAAACCGCGAGAAGATTAGAGTTTATTACGCAAAAGATATTAGCATTTTACTGGAGTGTTGTAGGGGTGAATTTATTTCTTTTCAAAGGTAAAAGAAACGAAATTTGCTCAAACCCCACTGCAGAGAAATGCTAATAACTTAGCCGGGCAAACTCGAATCTTCTCGCGGTTTTCTGCAGAACATTCTGTATTAAACTCTCCAAGACCTGAATGAGTATCATAGTTCTTCATGGTAAGTTGTGTAGTCCTGCTGCAATTTACTGTTTTTGGATGTTTCTGCATACATTTTTCCATATAAACTTCCAACGAGTTTAGCACCGCCCAAACGTTAACCGATTTGGCTGAAATTTTGTCCAGAGCATCAGGGCATCAAATAGAACCGGATAAGAGGGCGGCCCATCAAAAAAATTGAACAAAGTTTTTCCCATACTAATTTGAGCCACCCTAATGTACAGTGATAATTTCTAGTCTCGAAACCAATCAATTGGTGAGCTGTGAATTATTTCTTGTTTTTCGGCCAATCAAGACTAGCAAATACGATGGGTACAGTCAATCAAGCCAAGCTCAGCTTTCTTATGTGCTTTTTTCAATACATTTTACGATGCACGAGAAAGGCATCATCACCGCTAGCTGGATTAATCTGGGTTTTATCTTTGGTATTGAGGTTTTCAGCCCTGGGTTGGTTTAACTCAGAAATATTTCCATATGTGAATGAATCCTCAGAATATTCAGAAAATTGTCGCCCACACACTTTTACTCCAACATGTTCAGTTGTTTCAAACATGCCGTCAAAACAGGAAGAATGGTATTGTACTATTTTTTCAAGCGAACAAAGATTGTGAGAAAAGTACACGGTGGACAATTTTGAACGTGAAAATGTTTCGAAAACTGATAAAGGATTTTAAGTAGACCGGGCTCCATTGTATACAAAGGTGATTGGAAGATCAAAGACACGAAGCAACTCATCAATAGGATCAGAAGCATCATCCGGAAATTGACCGCCGTCCAACGGTCTTGTGATACCTGTAAGATTAAACTACGCCACACGGCGGACCACGGACCATATGCTATTATTCACAAATTTAAGTTTAAAGACTAAGGCCAACTCTTTATATAACGTATATCAGATTGAACTGTACGTGTACATTTTTGTAGTTTTCTTCCCGACCCATTCGTTTCATCCCCGCTATTTAGTGGCCACCCGTTATATTTGCTTTCAGTGTATTAGGACTTATTTCATCGTGTAGAACAAATGTTTAGAAAAAAAATGCTTTTATTATATGAGCTTTTTTTACATTGAATACCTGTATCCGGTGTCCGGGCTTTCTATAAAAGGTTTGTTTTTAAAGTGAAAATATAGCCTTTACGTATACTTAACATTTTAAATTAACGGAAAAAATTCTTTTCAGTTAAGTTATTCCAGTGTTTAAATATTAACTTTCATTATAGCCACAAACATGTTTTGCCTTTCTCGTACAACGAAGTTGTACCGAAAGACTATCATTTCACTCCGAAAACGAACTTTTTATAGAAGCCTCTGAGACCCATAGTGTTATATACCAATCGACTCAGCTCGACGAACTGAGCAGAAGTCTGTCAGTTCGTGTGTGTGTGTTTGCACAAAAGATAAAAAAATGTAATTAACCTTTGGTATAGTAATCCTTAACTGATTTTCTCGCAACAAGTTGCATTCGACAGGGGACAAAGCCTTGTTGATCACTAATAAATTTGATAACGATAGGTCATTGCGTTTAAAAGTTATGAAGAAAATGGTACATCGGACCATATAAACCCCATATAATGTTGGTGTCTTAACTAAATGCGAGAAAGGACCACCAACGCTAGGTGGTTTAATCTGGGTTTTTGTCTATAATTTAAAGGTTTTCAGCCCCGGACTGACTCATCTCTTATACAGCCACAAACATAATTTTGTAATTATTTTCCATTATCGTCCAACAAAACTAATCACAAGCATTACGATCATTACAGTTACTATAAATTTGGATCCCAATTCAACTTGTACGCTGACTGTGACAGTTCCAATTCCGATATTATATTTAGCTTTAAAATTCTATCAGCGTTCGCTCCCCACGCTCGCAGATTGCACCCTTCTGGCCATCTCGTACAACAACTATCGATAGTCACTTCCTGCAGCCGTAAAGACGTATGCAGTCATCCACCGCTACTGCCCTGTCCGAGTTGAACAGCTTTTCGGTTGGCGACCAAGCAGCCAACATAATCCAACCAGCAACGATTGCGTACTGTCCGGGTTGCCGATGAAAAGTGATGTCTGTTACAACTATGGCAGTGATCGTGAAATTTGTTCGGGAAAAAGCGCGCGCAATCGTTTTCATTCCATTCACAAGTTTGAAGTCGGGAACTCGTGAGTGATGGTTCATCTGAAGAGTGCTCGTCACTAGACGAATCGTATCGTGAGTGCGGCGTTGTTTACATTCTCCTCTTGCGAGCCGGAGCAGCTGTTTGGCTTACTTCTAGATAGTCAAGTATGTATATGGGCTACTTAATGACCGAGGCTGGTGGAATGCCCTGCTTGTGACAAGCGAACAGATTCCTCAAAAAGAAGAACCACTTGAACGCGTCAATGGTTCCGCCATCCTCTGTCAATTGATTGTCGGTGTTGTTTTTGGATGATGAGACAATATGTACATTGCCTCTTAATGTGTGGAACATTTAATAAGGTTTATAACATGTATTCAATTCTGTGCATAAAACCGAAGAAACAACATGTTGGAGGAGAAAAGGCGGAAAGCCTCAGTCACCATTATAATAGGAATCAATTTTGATTTTTATGAATTTGGAAAACGACTAACACAAACATTTCTGACAACAGTGTTAAAAGTTTAAACCATTACCATGGATGACAGTTATTGTTTCATAGTTGTGGGAGGAGTGTACATCTGGCTATTATCTAGAGGCAAATGGGTCGAGTCGAGAGTCCACTTGACACGAGTTTTGCCAGATTTGAAAACAATAGCACTTTGGTAGGTAAGCATCGATTGTTATTTAGTTGTGTATATTGCTTGACCTTGACTGAATATTCTACCTTCCCAGATAACAGAGGCATTTAAGAATTAGATATACTCAATCTTCTTCTCTATTTAATAAAAATGAAATGGTCTGTGTTCGTATCCGCATAACTCGAAAACGGCTGGATGGATCATCTTTATTCCTTCAGCGGAAACGTCCGTTATAGTTTCCGACGGGTTTATATGATATTTCTTTAGTAGAAATCACCAGTAAATATGAGTAAATCGTAAAAAACTGAAATTAGAATTTGTATGGAAATTTCGCATGGGCAGACACAACGCGCATTTTCGCCTACTATGCAGGACAACGTTTGCCGGGTCGACTAGTTCACGATAAAATTAAGCTAGAACTTAACATTCTTAGAAATGTTAGATCCTTAGCTTGACGAACAAAATATAACATTTTGAGTATCATAAACCAAAGATCTTTATTCATTATTCTGGATGGAGCTACATACCTAGTTGAATAAAACAAGATACCAAGGTATTTACTAAATATGTGAAGCTAAAGCTTGTTTACTTGAACGACCATGCTCCTCCACCAATTTTTAAGTTTGATTACATTTGCCGTTTTCGACCGTCAACCGATCCCTAAGACCAAGACTAAGAGACTGTCGCCGGTGCGGTGTCACGTCGCGCAGCTGCAACTGCTTGTCGTTTCGATAATCTCATTGCGTGGGTTTGAGGAAAACTCCATCTTTGTGTGAGCAAATTTTAGCTTCTGCATGATTTGGAAACGCTGAGCTATCATAACCAAATCGTGTAGAACATGACTGGAAATATCTACATTATTTATCTGATTGTGTGCTGTGAGCTGAGTACACATAACGTTGCTACTGGCTCTAGGGTGAACATACAGATGAAAACTACTAATCTTCAAAGAGCATTCTCCAGCTAGCAGAACACGCGTGCATCCTGATAATTTCGTAATTTCGAAATTGCTGTTTGTATCGCAGGCCGCAGGAATTGATGGAAAATGCTGCTGGTTGCCGTTTGAAGTGTAACGAACTGACGGAGCAGGTCATTTGCGTTCGTTGAAAATTTGACTTCGTCTCAGCATGAAGGCTCAAGTGGGCGTTTTCGAACTGACTGAAAACAGAACCTAGTCTCCTTGAATTCGGACGGCAGCGTTGCATGACTGCATGTTTTATGTTCGTTCGGAAGAATAGCGTTTGGTGAAGGTAGGTATCTATGTAGGTTATCAAGTTCGAGAGTGCGATGACATTGTCTGAACATGTTTTGCTTCCCTGGTTCCATCCAATACCTGACAAACATTGTTAGGCAGTACGTTAGAAGGACATGGGTTGGCTATAAGGTGAATAAGTGGAATAATTACAAATTATTTTAGCTACAAATCATCCATCTTAGAAAACGCGCGATGTTTTCAAGAGCACAAGTTGAGAGAACCATAACACGTTGGTTTTGGTGGTGAAATAGTGATCATTCACTTACTTATCCTATTGCTGATTTCCAGCAATTTTAACAGAAATATCGCCAAAAAACATGTTTGCTGGGGCACGGCTGTGCGAATCTCGGTAAAAGTTGACCATTTTGTTGAGATCCCGGTAAGAAAAATAAGTTTGTAGGCTGTAAAAGATCACAGAAAAGATCTACGTGACCCACCAAATCAAATGTTTTCTTCAAAATTTAATTCTATAAGCCACATTTTAGTTTCCCTATTAAGCTTCCGGGACTCGCACCGTTGTAAAAAGTACAACACCTTCGAAAAAAGATCGCTTGTCGTTCACAAGAGAGGCAGGGCTGCATGCGTGATCCAGGACCATGCGAGTCCCGGAAGGTTAAGGAGATTTTCAATCTCCGACGCCAAAATTGTTCCAAGAGAAAAAAAATGATTCTGCGCCAATTTTTCATAACCACTGGAGGAGTTAAGCTGGGGCACGATGGGCCATGTGACCCAACAATTGAATATTTTTTTAGGTCAAAATCTTAAAAAAAACTGATTTCCCTAGAATTTCTTAGAGTTGTTTTTAGTTTTTTTTTCCCGGATATTTGCAAAATCTTTTAGGTTTTCCGTTGGAAAGGAGAATGGGCAAAATTGTATGGACTGTGAGCCTTCGGTGTACACAGGTGACCCATACCTTAGTTGAAAGATCTCGAAAAAACAAGAAAAAGTGTCTATGGGGTCAAAAGTGTACATGCTGCGAGCAAACAGTTATGAAACGAGTAAAATATGGTTATTTGAAGCTTTTGTATGGTTTTTCCAGTTCCCTCACATAAACCTAGATGACTTTAAACGGTCCAGCCTTGGTGACCCGCCTCTCGTAGAATTATGAGGGAATTCCATGGAAAAGGTTAGACTGCAGAATGTAGAAATGTAGATGTTGCAAAGGGCATCACCACTTTCAGAATAGGAGGGGGTGAGGGTTGTTAATATTATTCAAGCTGTTTAGCGAATAGCTTCAACTTGAAATGATGTCACACTCGTTATAACTGTGTGCATCATCTGTGTAGACGATTTCAATACTTTTTCAAATAATTCGATTTGGAGCGAACTGGTTCTTGGACGGTACACTAGAAATGTGTCCAGCCCATCGTATATTTCCATTTTTTTTCATATATTGAGTACCTACATAAACGAGTGTTTTTGATAATCTTTATTTTGATATTTTTTTTTGTCTAATACAATAAGTTCATCACTTACATAATCGAGTAGCCACAATAAGGTCGTAACTCAGGCTTTGCATTCCGCTCTAATATTGCCGTTCCCACTATCTTTTCGTTGTGGGTAAGTATTACTATGCTACAATTTTTGGGAAAGCTCTGCTCTACTAAAATATCTAGTTTTCCTACAAGACATATTATTCTACACTACAACCCAATTCAAGAAGATAGATATCCTGCTCCGCATGGATTACTGCAACTCATATGTGACCAGATGTAGTCACAATCAAGTTGTTGAAGCAAAATTTTGCCTGACTTGTTCTGCTCGGGACATTGTTTCCGAATAGACGAAAAGAGGTGCAGAAGCACAGGCGATACTGCCTCACGGAGAGGATACAAACGGAAGCCTTTGACAAGAATATGTTTGCGAAAGCAGTTAGATTTGTGGCGCAGAAACAGTCCTTCGATGGTTGTATACAATCAGGAATTATTATGAGCATTGATTGATTGATTAATCGTCCGTAGTCAACTTCGTTATGACAATATCAGCTGATCTTTCTAAGGGAATCAACAGATTTTTGCTTAGGACTAGCACTGTTCTTCAATGTACAAGTGATCTGGTGATCTTATACATCCCAAGTAACATTTAAGTTTTATAACGCTCTTGAAGACCATAATTTACTCTACAAGAGTGTGATAAACCAGTATAAAACCAAAATGTTACTAGGGATGTTAGGCTACATAACGAGCTATCAGTTCATTTCCAATTCTAGCAGTTAATGCTAAAATAGTTAATTCATTTATTTAGCTTATATCTAAACAGATAACACTGAATCAACACCATATTTACAAGATTGCTGTCCAACATTCTTGGCACATGTCCTGCCCATCGTACCCTACCAGTCAGTAGTAGGTCCGACTTCCACAAATGATGCGCTTTCGTTTTTCGCTAACATTATTATCAAATCAACCGTTAGCAAGGATTCAAGGTAGACAAACTCATCGACCACGTTAATAGTACCTCCGTCTATCATAACGCTGCTTCCTAGGCAGGCCCTGTCTCGCTTCAGGCGGGTGTACAGTTCTGTCTCGCTTTGAAAATTTGAAAATGCTCGACCGAAAATGTCCATTGAATAGATATGTTGACTGGATCATATTTCGGTAATAACATCTTACATCTCGTATGACACCTTCTAGCGCTATGCTGAACAATGAGTATGCGCTATGCTGAGCTTGAGTATTTACCCGAAATCTACACACAGTTTTACTCACCATCCACCGTTGCTTTGATACCATACTGATCCCAGGAAAGCTATTCTCGTCTATAATTTCCATAGCTCTACGCGGTGGTGCGTTGGGACCTGGTATTTACGACATTTTTGAATAATTTCTGACCCGTTGTTGAGCGACCTTTAACGAAGCCGGCTTGTTAACTTGCGAGATACGTTGAGTTTCAGATAGAACTTGCGGATTTCTCGAGAACGGCAAAGCTGTTCCATCTCTTCGCACTCCACTTCTTCCAGGCGGCGGCACACATGTTTCAAATCAGATGCCGGAACTTATAGGTGACCGAATTTTATCACAATCATGTTGTCAGAGCCGTAGCATTGATTACCGGCGCCCTTGGCGAAATCTTTGCTGGGCACCCCTCTCTTATTAAGGAAAAATGTGCAATATTTCACATTTAAATAACATTTTTAATCTCACCTTAAAGTTTTATTAATTTTTATTAACGAGATTTTCTTTCTTATGTTGGCTCATCAAAAAAGTAAGATTAAAGAGTTGAGTGGATTGAAGATGCTTCATATAACAAGCCGTATATTAGACAGTATGTCCCTGGAACGTTTTCAAATGTTGTGATATTTTTAACTATTTAGGTTTCTAACTAACTAACAGCTTTCCTCAGCATTCGCAAGGAAGTGGCCAGGGCAGATCCCTACTATTGGAGAGTGCATTGCTTCCACCTAAGAGATAATGGTTAGTTCCAAATCAATATCTTTGGTAATGGATGAAAGTGATTCTACTCTCATACAGTAATCTTGGCTTGTACCACCTACGAATTTGCTAATGTATTTGCTAATATTGATACGAATCAATGCTAAGGCTGATATTTTTAACTATTTGCAAAATATGGTAAGATATGTTGGGAACTTTGCATAGTCATGGGCATCTCTGGATCCTCGTATGGAATCTGTTGGAACATGCAGCCTGGAAGATCATTAAAATTGCTGAAAGTTATTTACTTGCGGCTCATAGTGTCCTAACGACTGTTTCTTGCTCTCAATGGAAGTAACTATGACGTACTTGCAAGTACATCGCAAGGAAAAGGGATTTGAAAATCGTGTCAAATGGTTGGAACAAGAAAATTCAACTCTAAAGTGGATCAGTTAATGATCGAAATCGCTATCGGATTTCGGATCAAGAAAGATCCAATATAAGAATAGGTCTGTCAGTGGTTTGGAGATACTTTGTTGAGTCAATAAAATCCAACTTTGAAGTGCTTTGATAGCATATGGCTTGGCACATGCTGTATGTATAGCGGATAAATTTTAAAATTTAAGGGCACATTATCACTGCTTATCGTAATGCCATCATTTGCCTATGATGATAGTTTATCGGACTAAATGAAGTTGTTCTGAATAAAATGAGCATATTTGTCTTAAAGCTACACCATCCTTACCCTTACACCTACCCGATATAAATCATTAGTGCAAAAGGTCTTTTGCAATGTTGGTCAACACCTGTGGCAGTAATTGTACTCAAAAATCCGAAACAATCCGATCCACAATTTTAAAATTACTTTTGAATATGAGTTTTCTAGACTTTTTCTAAGCCCCTTGTATACGGTTCCGAAAGGCTCAGAGAAACCGAAATGGCAGTCAAAGCTGAAACCAAATCATTCGACTTGTTCATTTGAGATAGAAGAAAGACCCTAGCAGCACAATCCAGACCGATTTGGTTGCAGCAACTCAAATGACTCAAGTGACTAAATTCGGTTACATATGTGTCACATTGGGTCACAGACACTTCTATGCAACATGTGTGCTGCTCGGGGATTAGATTTATTGAAATATCTCCGCCATAGACCTTCGGACTTTGTCGGTTTGTCATTATTTACCCATGTAACGAATAAAATTGTTATGTTTCACATACCGTAATTCTTGATTCTGGCGCCCCCCTGAGGGCTGGCGACCTTGGCGGGGGCCAACCTCACGCTACGGCGCTGCATGTTGTTGTAAACTGTTTTGAATGAAATGTTTCGCTAGGGAAATGGCCATATTCTTGGAAGCGGCGAGATCAATTAGTCGTGTACCAACTAAAATAGTCAAGGTATATGGCAGAAGTGTATGGTGTCCATTTCTTGTTTCAATGACCAATGACTATGTTGTAGAAGTAGTAGTAGTAGTTATAGTAGTAGTAGTTATAGTAGTAGTAGTTATAGTAGTAGTAGTAGTAGTACATCCTGGGGCACTTACAGTGCAAAAACTATAAGCAGCACTCCATAATTGCTCTTCAAAGTGCGTGGACATATGTAGTTTCTCAAACAAAGTTTTTAAAGTAATTTAGGAAAGATTTTCGGAAGGAGTCCCCAAAAGAATCTGTAAAGGAATTCGTGAAGAAATCCTTAGAAGAGTTTTAGAAGGAATTCCTGGAGGAATTTTCAAAGAAATTTCAAAAGGTGTTTCCAAAAATAAGTCTTAAGGAATTCCTTCCTACAACACCTATGGAAATTGTTTTAGAAATATCTTCGGAAATTTCTTTAGGAGTAATCTTTCCGAAATTTCTTCAGGAATACTTTTGAAATTTCGTTTCGGAATTCCTTCGGAATATATTTTAAGAATTCTGACAGTACTTTTTCAGAAATTCCTTCTAGGAAGAAATTTCCTTAGAAATTTTCCTCAGTAATTCCTTCATTCTAGGGATTCCTTCGGTCATTCCTCCGGATTTGGTGAGCAACTCTTACAGAAATACCTTTAGTCCATCGAAAATTCCTTTTGAAATTCCATCACAATTTTGCTGAGTATTCTTTCCGGAATCTCTTCACAAAATCCTTTAGAAATGCTTTTAAGAAACCTGCGTTTATTTCAATTGGGCAACAATTTGGGAATTCCTTCGAGATTCTTTGGAAATTCCTCCCTAATTCCCTTCAGGAAATCCTATGTCATTCTTCCTCAGTTTTCCGGAAGAATTCTTTCAACAAAATTTCCGGAATAATTTCTGCAGGAATTTTGAAAAGTATTATACATTGTTTAGAGGTTTCACGAAAGAATTCCTAATGGAAGATTCAAATGAACTACAGAGGGAATTTTATAAATTATTCCGAGAGTTTCCAAAAGATAATTTCTGAAGCATTTTCTGGAGAAATTGTAGAAGAAATTCCTGAAGGAATTTCCAAATGTATTCCAGAAGGAATTTCCGAATGAATTTTTGAAGGAATTTCCGAAGAACAACCTGTATAGATTTTGATAGAATTTATGAAGAAATTGTAGAGGGAAACCGCGGAAAAATTCAAACAAAAAATTCTTCATCATACTTTTTCGGATATTCCCATGAATTATTTGGGAATTTATTTCAGGAGCTGCTTCGGAAATTTGTCCCGTATTCATCCAGGTGATATTTCATAATTTTATTCAAAAGTTCAATCGAAAAATCTTCCAGACATTAAAAAAAAATACCATCAGGAATTAATTCGATTAGTCGTCTAGAAATTCTTTCAGGCAAAATTCATCCAGGAATTACATAGTGAATTTTTTCTCTCTCCTCATGGAGTTTCTTCAGTAATCCTCCGCGAAAGAATCTAGAAATTCTTTCAAAAATTCTTAAGGTTATTCTTTCGAAACTTCAATACCCTCGGCTTCCGTTATTCCGCCGAAATTTCTTTCGGGAACTTCCGAGAAAATCCTTTAAAAAATCAGAAAGAACTCTAGGGGTTCTTTCGGCAGACTCTCAGGAAATTACTTCGGAGATAAATCCAGAAATTCTTTGAAAATACATTCTTATAGGAAAACATTTAAAAAAAAATCCCTCATTTCTTCGGAAATTCCTTACAAGATTTCTCGCTTAACTTTTCAAAAGGACCTAAGTAACATTTTATTCATGAATTAATTTGAATAGCGCAATCGACAGAACAACATGAAAGCTTTTGATTCCAGTACTCAAATTAATTCATGAAAAAAAGTTACTTAGGTCCTTTTGAAAAGTTAAGCGAGATTTCTTCGAAAACTGTCTCCGGAAATTTTTTAAACAAATTTTTCGAAAAAAAACTTTCAGTATTTCATTCTTTACCAAATTCCCGAAAAAAATATCGTCCGGCAAAATTCCCGGAGTTTCGGGAGAAATCGTATATTGAGGGGGGCGTATATTGATATTGAGGGGGATTTCCTGGAGAAAGTTTCGAAGACATTTCCGGAGAAATTTACAAAGTCCTTTGCAGAGAACTTTTTGAGGGAAGGGTTCTCTAGACGATTGTGAAATGGAACTCCTGGCGTTATATTATATTTTTTCCTGGATTGAGTTCCAGGAGAACTTCTCAAAAGAATTTCTGAAGGATTTCCTAAAACATATTCCGTAGAAATTATGAATTCAATTTTTGAACAACTTTCTAAAGGTTATTCCAAAGAAATTCCTGCAGAAATTTTCTAGGAATTTCTTTCAAAATAGTTTCCGAAGGTATCCCTTGAATAATTTCTGTAAGTATTCCCGAGGAATATCCGAAGGATTGTCCTTAGGTATTTCCGAAGAAATATCCCAAATAAATTGGTAAAGGAATTTTAAAAGAAAATTCATAAAAGAATTTGTGAAGAAACTCCTGAAAGAAATTTTTGTTTTTTTTTTAGAATTGCTTCTTTGTATTTTCAAATTTCCTTTGACGAATACGCAAAGGAATTTCTGGATTTACCTCCAGAGTGAGGAGGAATTCTTTAAATTTAAAAATGTCAGAAATGCCTTAAGAGATCTTTTGTAAATTCCGTTTGGAATTTGATCGGAAACTCTTAGGAAAATTCTTGAAATGTTGTTCTAGAATTGTGGAAATCATTATTAATGTATTAGTTTGTTATATCCTAGTCGGATGGTTCAATACCCGGAAATAGGCAACAATTTAATTGAATTTATTCAATTAGAATTTAATTGAATTGTATTAGTCTTAAGTTTAATGTTCTAAATAAAAAATAACACGTTAACAAAGTTAAAAAAAGTATTGTGTTGAATATTAAAAACTATAAAATTTTCGTTAAATTTGAAATGGCTTGATATTTTTAAAAACTGATTTATCGTTTGACTGATTACGGCTCCAATTATAGTTATTGGTACTGACGTCAAATTATAAATGAATCAGTTAAGCCAAAAATGCTGGTCCACCATTACCAGAGCTCGAGCGCTGCCAGTAGCTAGATCCTAACTTTTTTCAGCTTGAATTCACTGGATTTACAAAAAAATATTGGATGTCAAGTGTGACTATATCCTGAAGACCCAGATATCCGAAACATTGGGAATATTACGCTTCTGAGAGCATGAAAATAAATTTGAAATATTTGAATCCTATAAAGCATTGTTAAATAATTTTGAACACTCGAACAAGTGTAAACATCCTGAACGTATATAAATCCAATCCGGTCCAATAAGCATATGCGTATCATGTGAACCCATTTTTTTGGATCTGAGATGTTCAATGTACTACAACATTTTCTCGAGTTCAGTTTACGTTATCTGAACCTAGCCTTTTGCAATGTCCTCATCGTCGGTATACCCAATACGCTTCAATATGCGATATAGGAATATGCGCATCGTGTAAACCTAATTTTCTTGAATACAAGTAACCCTACATGAATCGAAAAATTCAGACCTCATTCGATTTTGACAACATTCGTTTTGGCAACAAAGCCATTCGATTTTGAAAATACACTTTAGAAAAAAATATTTTTGATATTGCCCCTAAACCACTGGTTAGAGCCCTAAACGATGAAAAAATAGTAAAAAAATCGCGTGGGATATTTGTTTTAAGGAAAACGCTCTATAAAAATTGTAAAGAAATCTCTGTAAACGCTTAGATTGTAAAATCCGTGTAAAATAGTGTCACAGTGTGTCTAGTGTCATAACAAAAGAAGAAAATTGAAATATCATGAGGAAACAAAAGTAATTAGATTTTGGCAACATAAATGCCCTGAACGTGTTGTCTGTAGAATGAAAATTTCTTGGAAAGCTGTAAACACCGTCTGCCTCTTCCCTGTATGACATTACCAATGCAAGCTTCACCCACCAGGTTAGGTTTTTGTTTTGTTTCGTTACCATCGTATTGGGTAGAGCTTATTTAGGTTTCAATTGACACACACACACTCAAGCAAACCATGTATATAAACAGTCCACTTTGGACACTGAATTTGAATTATGTATTTGACTCTCAACGAATAAACATCGAGAGGAAAAGCGAACCCGGAGTTTTATTCTGCTACCAGATCACCATCCCGATCCAGTTTCCACTGCGCCGCTGATAGAGAGCCGATCGTCGCTACTGATCCACTACCATACAGTCCTACACCTGTTCTGCCGCTCATCGGAGCATCGTCGGAGGAAGCAACGGTCAAGAATTGGCCCTTTCGATACGATCCACATTAGACCCCACCAGTGGTAATCTAATGTGGACACCGTTTCGACTGCACACGGACAATATGTTGCTTTCCTCAGTCAAGATCCCGCTGTTTGAGCCTCAACAAGAGACAACATTGTGTCCCAGCGAGTCGATCTACTATAAGATCCTTCCGGTAATCTTTTGTGGATATCGGTACGCCTAGCACATGGATTACATGCCAGTAGCAAAATTTTGAATGCACCCCTGTTTCCTGTTCCCGTTTTTGAAGTTGTGCACCGCACAGCCCACGTAATGGGATAACCAGATCAACCAAGCTGTTTGCAATCTACCAAATAAATAAAAATGTCCCCATCAACGGTATACACACAAACCGGTTAAATAACCTTCCAATCAAATTTCTTTGAACATGAGGTGTTCAAGGTCTTCCAAAATGCTCTTGAGTTAAGATCAAGGTACATGCCAGGTGCACAATGACTAAGGAGGTGTTTGTGCCGAGCAATGTCTATTCGATTGTGGCCACGGACTTTGTTGAGGCGTAGAGCTACTGAGTTCAGAAGTTCAGGACTGCGAATAGAAGTTCCTTGCACAATTTTTCGAAAAGACCATCAGAGTAACTTATTCTGCTTGTTCTTCTTGTTTTTATTGACATTACATCATGATTTGGTTGGTCGTGTAGATCACATGTTATAGCTCCAGGATGTTTTGGAGAACCAAAAATCTTGTAGTAGTTTGCAAATGTAATGAGTGAAATCTTATCGCCTCAATGGACCTGCTGGGTTATCGCTGAACGGATATATCGTTTATGACTTGGTTGATCAGGTAGTTTATATGTTCCAGGAAGTTGTGTAAGCCATAGAGGTCTGACGTAGCTTATAAAAATAATGGGTGAAATCCTATTGTCTCAATGGGTTTGCTGGAATGTTCAGGACTGAGTAGATACATCTTTCATGACTTGGTTGATCAGGTAAATCACAAATCCAGGACGTTTTGGAGAACCAAAAAGGATTGTACTAGCTTGTAAAAGTAGTGGGTGAAATCCTTTCGCCTTCTGCTAGGATGTTCGCATGCTATAAACCCTAGGACGTTTTGGAGACCCTGAAATAGTTTACGTTTATTCAAAACTCGATTAATCTATGTATAAGGATCACTTGTATATTTGCATGACAACAATAATCGAAGTTAGAGTCTTTCAGAATATCTGATATCTGACATATGCAACACAGGCAGTAAACCAACTTTCTCTAAAGCAATCAGAAAAGAAGTTTTAGATGTGACATTAAGAAACTCTGCAATTACCGAGAAAATTCAGATTGGGCCTGTATTTTACAACACTTTAACAGAGGATCGGTGATGAACATGACCGGAAACAGGATAAATGCGGAAGACAACTATGACATTCCCTTTAAAGTACACGCAACAACGCGTACGGATTTGAATACCGGTGGTCTTACATCGGAAGATCTGCTTTGCAATTGTCACCTCGCTTGTACTGAATAAGCGAGTTTGTTTTGACTTTGTTGTGTACACAATACAACACCGCATGTGCGCTAGAAGTATATTCTAGATATGCAAGACTCTGGTTTTTAAATAGTTACTGGAGTGGAGGAACAATTGAGTTTGGACATATTGTGATACTTGTCATAAGACGAGTTCGTATTACCCCATTTAATTCCACCACTTGATTGTACCTTTGACAGACACGTATTTCGACATCAACAGTAAGGCCGTCTGCAGTATATCGTACTTGACTCGGCTTGTGATATTGTAATACATCTGTTTTAATCTTTATCTCGCAGTGCAAGCGACCGACGCACGGTCTGGCATTCTGCTAGCGAAATGTGTCTAACTTAAAACCCTTAGTAATCCATATGAAAAATGTTACTTGACACTAACTGTCTCTATTGTAGCTATAAGCAATGAAAACCTGCCTAAAAGTTAATCTTCTTCTGTAGGGCCCACCAGCATCTACATCCATGACCGACCGTAAAACCTGTGAAACAGTACACTCAAACGAACACCTTTCACGCAGAGCAATTTGTAAACAAATTTCAAATCCATCAGTCTCTGCAGCTCACCGATAGCGATACAAACTATTTACTCTTCATCCTCTATTTTCCTTAGAAATGAAACACCCAATCGGATGTATTGCTCACGCCAAGTTGGTGTCTCAAAAAAAAAAAAGAAATGAGAAAATCTGGCACCGATATGACCAAGGGTGGCTTAGGGTGGGGCTGGGGTGTCACAATGAAAATCCGACGTTGTTGAGCTCAATTTTGAAGGACTTTCCTGATCTCTGGTTCCAATATGGATACTCTATAGTATGATATAATTGCTGTGATTATTTACATAGAAACCGAACGCTATTCGATATTTATACGAGTTTTTTTTCAAATGCCTGATTTACTCTTTATCTTCTAAATAACTTGGAGTCTGGTTTGATTCCAAATGTACCAGGAAACCCCATATTGATTATTCGATTGCCGGAAAAGGATCCATTTTCTACGCTCTATCTCCGGAACATGGTGGGGTGCTCACCCGGAAGATCTCATCAAACTTTAAAAAACGACTATTCTCTCTGTTTTGGTCTCTGATACTGATCAAATGTGAAACAAGTACATAACACACTTGTCTTAGAAAATTTCGATAATATGCTTGAACTGATTCGTCAGTCAAGATTCCTGAGGGTCTACCTCAACTACATATCGTCAGATCTTTGTCTTCCATGTTATAATCCACCTCGAGCCCACTTCATCAACGACAGTTCCTCAATTGAATACGATCTGTCCATGAAACATGCTATTCAAGGAATACCAGATCACCTTCGACACATATCTATTCCCCCTATTTTTTTCCGAAAAATATGGACATGTCAATTGCAACAACAGATATTTCACTGATGGTTCTCGCATTAACGGATCCACTGGCTTCGGTGTTTTCAATGAAAATTCAACCACCTTCCGAAAACTCCAGGAGCCGTGTTCGGTTTAAGTTGCTGAGCTGGCAGCAATTAACTTCGCTTTGGGGTTAATTTCCGATCAGACCGTAGACTATTATTTTATCTTCTCGGATAGTCTTAGTTCTATCGAGGCACACAGGTCGATGAAACCTGTTAAGCACGCATCTTACTTTCTTACAAACATAAGAGAGCAGACGCGTGAATTGGTCGAAAGATCATTCAAAATTACCTTTGTACAGTGGGTCCAAAAAGTATTCGTCTAGCTGCATATTCTTTAATAAAATGTAAAACTTAGGCGTGATAGAAGTGAAATCAAAAAACTTTCTTCTAAATTTGGTAGAAAACTTATCAACACATGATTATTATTCAAAAACAAATAGAAATTTAAATTACTTTTTCTAGTATGTAGAGAATATCTAAATTTCGTCGGTTTCGCTCGCTCAAAAAGTATTCGTCTGTTCAGAAAATAATCGAGTGAAACACGAATATAATAGTTTTATTCGCATGTAGTTACACTAGCACACTTTAGTGATGTCTAGCAACATTTTTGTCAATATTCAATGACAGATCAAATAATGTTTTTGTTTTGTTTGAACTTGGCGCGGAAAATAGAAGCACCATGGGTCTTCTTCTTCTTCTTCTTCTTATTGGCATTACATCCCCACACTGGGACAGAGCCGCCTCGCCGCTTAGTGTTCATTAAGCACTTCCACAGTTATTAACTGCTAGGTTTCTAAGTCAAGTTACCATTTTTGCATTCGTATATCATGAGGCTAACACGATGATACTTTTATGCCCAGAGAAGTCGAGACAATTTCCAATCCGAAAATTGCCTAGACCGGCACCGGGAATCGAACCCAGCCACCCTCACACAGAATAAAATAATGAAAAGTAAACAGCGCGTAAAACTTGAGATGCGGAAATTTACACTATTCTACGCGGAAATGGACCTCTTCCTAACAAGTTTGCTTACAACTTGCAAGCAATATTGACGATTCACGTCAAAATATTGTATACATTTAGGTTATATCACGCGTGGAATTAAGCTAATAATGGTGTTCCATTTATGTGCATCATCTTTAGCGTAAATTTCAGTGGATTTTTCTATCTGTGCAGCATGATCTTGCTTTGTAGCCGCGCGTCTTAAGCACCATGGGTGGGAAAAGTAAAAAGATGAGTCCAAATGAAAAAAAACTTATTCTACGCCTGCATAATTAGTGCAAGTTGACTTATGACTTTGCAAGAAATGTGGGTAGACCAAGGGTAGCAAGAATTCAACCATTTAATTGGTGATTGATCGCATCAGCGCCACAAAAATCTATCCAAACAAATGACAGAGTGTCCGTCAGCGATGGTAAACTGATAACGATGAGCGATTTATTGTGCGGAAAATCCTTTAAAACGAGTTCACCCATATAGGCAAGTGAGTTGGAGAGAAGAAGTGTTCAGGTATAAACCAATACGAACAGAAATACCTGTGAAAAGTATGGGTATAATGGGCGAGTATCACGGAAGAAAATTCAAGTGAGCCATCAAATTATCAAAAACAGCTCGATTTCAGCTAAATATTATCAAAAACAGCTCGATTTCAGCTAAAAATATCTCTGGAAGAATGACTTTCGGAATCAAGTCATGTTATCTGACGAAAGCAAGTACAGCATATTTGGATCAAATGGCCGATGTATGGTATGGCGGAAAATGAATATTGAGATACAGCCGCAGAATCTCTTTTAAGCAGTAAAGCATGGTGGGGGCTCCGTCATGGTCTCTGAGCGCAACCGGTGCGGGAAAATTTCACATTATTGAAGGAATTATGTATCACAAAATGTTCCTCCGCATTTTGAAAGAAAATTTGAACGCCAGTGCTGAGAAATTGGGCTTACAGGAAACAAACATCTTCCAGGATGATAATTACCTCAAGCACACAGCCCAAAGTACTAAGCTGTAACTACTCTATAATACCCCAATCAACTCAAAACGCCTTCTCAGATCCCAGATATGAATCCAATTTAACTCCATTAGAAGGTTCTGGACGACAAACTTTTCGTGAAATTCGTGAAAGTCATAGTTCCAACAAGAACGAATTGAAATTAGTGTTGAAAGAACAATGGAAGAATATTCCGTCCCCCATTACGGCTTATTTGGTCAGTTCCATGCCACAAGAACTACAGCCCGTCATAGATACACAGAGGAATCCAACGAAATATTGAATTCCATTCTATAACTCCTGTTTTCGTTTCAAAAGCGCGCTAAACCTGACTAGACGAATACTTTTTGAGCCCGTATTTAATGAATTGTTATGTTTTGTTACCTTTGTTTTTGTTATTGTTTTATTTTTCTGTTTGATTTTTAACAATAAAGATGAGTTGATTAATTTACTACACAATGTAATCGATAGTTTTATTTTTTTGAGCTTACTAGATTCTATCTTCGACATTTTCTAGAAAACACACAGCTAGACGAATACTTTTTGGACTCACTGTATGGGTCCCGTCCCATTGCCTAATCTATGGCAATGAGAAGGCGGAATCTCTAGCAAAGGTGGGCGCACAGGAATGATAGACAAATCTCGAACAACGAGTTTTTCCCATTAGTCCGTCAGAGTACTCTTGAAAATTGGCAAACGATTTGGTCACACAATGAACTTGGCCGGTGGCTATTTTCCATAGTTCCTAAAGTTTCTGCGCTAGCGTGGTTCAGAGGTGAGGACTTAAGCCGAGGCTTCATTCGCACGATGTCGAGGCTTATGTCCAATCACTATTCACTAAACGCACATCTCTATAGAATTAACCTGGTGGATAGCAATCTTTGTAGGTGTGGAGCCGGTTATGATCACATCGATCACGTAGTTTGGTATTACACGGAATGGCGCCTCAAGAGAGCAACTATTGGATACCCTTGTGGCCCGAGGTAAACAACCCTTCCGGGAACTAAGAGGTGTTTTGGGAGATCGTGATGTGGTTTATTTGCAGGCCATCTATGCCTTTCTTTGCTCGTCTGACATCAAAGTTTAATACTTCAATTTTTTCTTTCTCAGTTTGAGCACGACGCTACGCCAAACCAGACACGACGTCAAATACCCGGATGAACAGCTGAAATCTTGGCATGACAATCTTCATGATTTTGCAGGACATGTTCGATAGAACTCCTAAGTGGTAGTGGTGAGGTTTCACGGCATCTGCGAATCTGGTTCCCCCGAGGAAATAACTGCTTTTTGATGATATCTAAAACCCATATTGTGAAATTTTAAACTTAATGGTTTCACGAGCCATGTTTAGTAAAGGTTAATTAAAACTTCTTATTAGGTGTTGGGTGCAATCAACGTTAGCGACAATATCAACGATTTATGGGAGTCGACCCATGGAGCGGTGAGCACAACAGCACGAGAAGTGGTAGGCACTGCACAGAAGCGACCCAGAACGGGTTGGCTTGATGTGGAGTGTCAGAGAGTGAAAGACGAGAAGACCCAAGTAACAATTTTCATGCTTGTTAGATTTATTTAATTCTTATAGCGGATTTATGACGGCAGTCACCATGGTTAGTTGCTCAGATTTATTGGCGATCTTATTGCTGTCAATAAACCTCTAATAAATCTGCTCGAAATGCTTCAAACGTCAAATGCCGACTGGTCTTGTTAGCAGCTCTACAGTTGCAACGAAGAGCATGATGAGCCCAATTTTCAAAGCTTGATCAAATCCGTAATTTTGGGTCGTAATGTGGTCAAATGAATAACCCCAATAAGAATATTTACATTGCAAAGGGTTTATAACGGTGTTTAATAAGAGCAACATTTTTCTGATCGAAATCTATGATGGCCATATTGGAAATGGAGAACCATCTTCAAGTCAGTGAAATTTATTACTGGAATTTATGATTAGACGGTGTTTTCGCCGCAAAAGGCACGTTTTGCCTTTCTCGTATACTATATGATCGCTCCAAAAACAAACTTTTTATAGAAGGCCCGGAGACCCATAGTGTTATATACCAATCGACTCAGTTCGACGAATTGAGGTGATGTCTGTGTGTGTGTGTGTGTGTGTGTGTGTGTGTGTGTGTGTGTGTGTGTGTGTGTGTGTGTGTGTGTGTGTGTGTGTGTGTGTGTGTGTGTGTGTGTGTGTGTGTGTGTGTTTTTTTTTTACAAGGGTTAAAGGCCATCAAAATCTGCGCGACAGACACCTCGAGCATCCACACTATGCTCGAAGGCGAACAGGGATGGGCTCCTCCTGACCTGCTAAAATGTGCCTCCCGGATAAACCGGGTCCCTTTATCTTCCTTGCCTCGATCCCCCCGGGACCACGGGATGCTGCGACTACTTCGGGGGGGGCTGTGCTCATGCACTTCTTCTAAAATTCCGGCCCCTAGCTTAGGCTAGTTCGCCGACTGGCTGGCTAATCCACTGCTCCACTGCAACGTAGTCTCGATCCCTCGACGGTCATGCAACGAACTTCCTGACTCGAATCCTCCTGACTTCCCCCGGCGTCGAGGGTGGTCCACCAGTTCCGGTGAAGGAAACTTCCGCACTGATGGTGCCCCGACTACCGGCGGCTATCGCAGGGGACGCTTTCGCGCATTGCGCCGTCTTCGTCTTCGGGTTGCAGAGGTGGTCCGACAGTTCCGGTGGTGGGTGACGTCCGCACTGGCGGTGCCCTACATACCCGAAGCACTTCCTTCTTCTTTCTTCAGCAGGTTGGCAATTCGAGTGCCGAGGTCGGTCCAACGATTCCGGTTGGCAGAAGACTTCCGGTTCGCTGGCACACTGGATTTCCCCCCGAGACTACGCTTATTCGCTGGTCACTTCTCCATCTACGCTGCAGTTCTGACAGTATTTGCGTCACGACTCTGCTGACCACATTCCACGTGCCTTCTTCGTGACAAATTCGCTCTGCGATGTTGTCCGCCCTTAGTGCAGGCATTCCTCTACGTACTTCCGCAAACCTTGGGCAATCGAATACCACGTGTTCTGGAGTCTCTTCGACATTCTCGCACTCTGGACATAACGGTGAATTAGTATGTCCAAACCGATGTAAGTACTTCCGGAAACATCCGTGACCCGACAGAAACTGCGTCAGGTGAAAGTTCACTTCACCATGCTTTCTGTTCATCCACACCGACAGGTTTGGGATGAGCCGGTGGGTCCACCTCCCTTTCTCCGTACTGTCCCACTCTTGTTGCCATCTCGCCAGCGATCGGATTCTCACCTCCTTCCTTACGTTTCTGGTGTCTCTTCGCCGATAACACTCGATGTCTTCCTCCAGGGTGATGCAGATGGGTTGCATCCCAGCAATAACGCATACAGCCTCTGACGATATCGTTCTATATGCGCTCGCGACTCGAATGGCCATCAGCCGGAACACACTTTTCAGCTTTTCCCGGTTCCGTTTGGTTTGCAGTGCATTACCCCAAGCAGGAACCCCATATCGCAGTATCGATGACGAGACACTAGCTAGCAGACGCCTCGTGCTGCTTCTTGGACCGCCTACGTTTGGCATGATCCTCGCTATTGCGTTCATTGCCTTCGCCGACTTTTCACAGACGTAGTCAACGTGGCTGTTGAAATTTAGCCGATCGTCGATCATCACTCCCAAGTGCTTCAGTGATCGCTTCGAAGTAATCGCATGGCCTCCGACGACGATCTCCATCCGCTGGATCGCTTTGCAGTTGCTGACTAATAGCACCTCCGTTTTGTGGTGAGCTATCTGCAGCTTAACACCGCTCATCCAGCGCTCGATCATGGCTATCGTCTCCATCACCAACACCTCCACTTCTTCAAGAGTCTCGCCCATCACCGCTAGTGACACGTCGTCCGCAAAACCCACGATTTTCACTTTCCTGGGTAGCTGCAAAGTCAACACTCCGTCGTACATCCCGTTCCAAAGAGTTGGACCAAGTATGGAGCCCTGGGGAACACCCGCTGTAACGCGCATCGATTTATGTCCTTCGTTCGTATCGTACGTCAGAACTCTACCCTGAAAATAACTTTTCAGGATATTGCACAGATAGTTGGGGACCCGCATTCTGTGCAGCGCCGTCGCGATGGCTTCAAAGCTGGCGCTGTTGAACGCGTTCTTCACGTCTATCGTGACCACTGCGCAGTACCGATCTCCTCGTCTCTTCTGCTTGGACGCCTTCTCAGCACTCTCGAGCACTGTTCGAATGGCATCCACCGTCGAAACTGCTCTACGGAATCCGAACTGCATATTCGACAACCCGCGTTCTCCCTCTGTACATTTCGTCAGCCTATTGAGGATGATTCTCTCAAGGAGCTTCCCGAGCGTGTCTAATAGGCATATAGGCCTGTACGCGGCCGGATTGCCGGATGACTTTCCTGGCTTAGGCAGCAACACCAGCTTCTGGATCTTCCACATTTCTGGAAAATTGCCTTCGTCCAGGCACTTTTGCAGCGCCTTCCTGAACATGTCCGGATATGCCAGGATCGCAGCTTTTAACGCAACGTTCGGTATTCCATCCGGACCCGGGGCTTTCTTCGCTTTCAGGCGTTTAGTCGCTTCCGCAAGCTCACTATTGGACACTTGTCGATCTAAGGGTTTGCTTCTCCTTCTTCGTCGTACGGTGTTGGCGGCCACATGGTCGGCTCATGTTTCGGGAAAAGACCCTCCACAATTGCCTTCAACTTGTCCGGGCACATTTCAGCTGGCGTCGATGGGCCTTTGATCTTCGCCATCACGACCCGATACGCGTCCCCCCAGGGGTTGGCGTCTGCTTCTCGGCACAGCTCCTTGTAGCAGTCTGACTTGCTGAGCTGGATAGCCCGTTTCAATGCGGTCCTAGCTTCCCGGAACATCGCTTTGCGTTCCTCTCTCTCTGGTTCCGTCCTTGCTCTCTGTGCCCGCCTCCGAGCTTTGAGGCAAGCAGCGCGTAGCGTACTGAGCCTATCGTTCCACCAGTAAGCTGGACGCCGATTGCTTCTCGGTTCTAGTTTTCGTGGCATCGTAGCGTCGCAAGCCCTTACCATCATTCTTGTTAGCTCGGCCGCATCAATGATCTCAGTACTGCTGTCCGGTCGAAGTGCTTCAACGAATAGGTCTTTGTTAAAGGCTTTCGTTTTCCACCTCCGATCACTCGATATCCTTCTTCGTGTTGCACCAGGATTTCGTTGGCCAATACGGTAGCGAATCGCCTGGTGGTCGCTGTGGGTGTACTCCTCGCTAACTCTCCAGTCCATACTTGCCATCAACGAAGGACTGCAGAATGTGATGTCGATGATAGACTCCCTCCCATCTCTCCGAAACGTGCTCACCGAGCCTTCATTACACAATCGTACATCTAGCTTCACTAGAGCTTCCTGCAGGATATATCCTCTTGTGTTGGTCACTCGACTGCCCCATTCCATGGCCCAGGCATTGAAGTCACCTCCTATGACTACCGGCCTTCGTCCGATCAGCTTATCGGTTAACAGATCCAATATCTGGCTAAACTGATCCACGGTCCACCTTGGAGGTGCATAGCAGCTGCATATGAAGACGCCGTTAATTCTGGCAATCACGAAGCCTTCGCACGAACTCTCCACCACTTCTTGAATAGGGAATTTGCCCATGACTTGTATCGCAGCCAAACCCGTTCTGTCTGTCACCCAGTTACCGTTATCAGGGGGAACTCGATACGGCTCTGCAATTATCGCGACATCGCACATCGTTTCTGCTGTAGACTGCCATAACAGTTGTTGTGCGGTTTCACAATGATTCAGATTAATCTGAATTATCTGCATTACTGCTAGCCTGCGATCGCCCTCTTGTAGGCTGGGCATTTGTAGCCACCCGTCTGATGGTTATTTCCGTCCTCTGAGGTGCATAGCATACACTTCGGTCTTTGCGTGCAGTCTCTCGCAAGATGACCCGTTTCCCACATTTCCAGCACATGTTAGATCTGTCTGGACCTCTACAAGCTCCTGCTCGGTGTCCAAAGCCCAAACACTTGAAGCATCTCTCCATAGATTTGCTCACTTCTGGGGCGGCTTTCAATGAGCATTTCGACCATCCAATCGTCAGTTTGCCTACTTCCAGTGCCTTATGAGCAGCGGTTACTGGCAGACGAATCATCGCTGTCTGTGTGCCTCCGTACGCCTTTCTAATCCGGATCGACATTTGTACCTCGCCTATATTGCACTGCGCCTGTAGTCCCTAGCAGCACACATGTTTCACATAGGTTACCGCAACTCACACGTGACTGGATTTAGTCACAATAAAGTTGCTGCAACCAATTTTGTCTGACTTGTGTTGCTCGGGGTGCTACCCGCAGCTCTTCTTCCGACGTGATCTCGTCTAGGTCTCTGCACAAAATCACCATCTCTGGAGTTAAGGCTTTGACCTCCGCCTCTGAGCCCAATGATTTCGCAATGCGCTCCTGCATAACCGAGCTGTGAACCGCAGGGTCCTTCTTCAACTCGAAGAGCATCTCTCCGGTTTGTGTGCGCCTGGTCCTTATCACGTTTTCGCCCAAGTCCCTCAACTCAGGATCTTCTCTAACTTTTTTGAGAAGCGCTGCATACGTCGTAGCGTCGTTAGCCTTTACTAGCACAGCTTCCCCCTTCGGCGTCTTTCTACGAGGCTTTTCTTTCCCGTTCTGCTCCATCCTTGCCTCTTTTCGCTTCAGCTCTTTCTTTCTCTTCTCCTTCTGACCTACTACGGTACTCCATCCTTCTCCCTGTGGAGTAGCGTCTGTCCCTTCGACGGCGACAGCTTCCGCCCGTGTCTGCCTCTTGAGTCCGCCTGGCCTGTCATCTCCCGGTGAGGTTCTTGCCCTTTTGGGAGTCATGGAGGCTGGTGAACTCTCCACCCCGAGCAGTTTCCTTTCCCCTGCTTCTTAGGATATAACAAAAATGTCCTGATACCGCCCTGTTCCGGCGGAACTGCAACAGCATGTGCCTTAGTTTGTGCCAATGCGCGCTCCGCTACATCAGCCCTCAGCGTTGCTGTATCGAATTCGTTCACTGCCGATAATAACGCCTTAAGGATCCTGTGAACCATGTCCTTAATCTCCTTATGGACGTTGTTCCTCCCATCCACGAAATTGTGAAGTTCCTCCACCAATCTCTTCGCGGCCACTATTTTCGGCTTTTGTGGGGGCTTGTCCAGCTCACTCTGCCCTGGCCGTTGCTCCTGCAGTTGTTCCTGCTTCTTCTGCTCCTTTTGCTCCTGCTTCTGCCGCTGTTGTTGCTGTAGCACTATTGCCACTGACGGCGGTGATCTCACCAACCCACTACTGGCGAACGGGTTCGCCGCTCCTGAATCTGCTTCTGCGTGATTTGTTGAATTATTCATTCTATAGGGTCCCCCCTCCAAACCGTTATCTCCACCCATCGTACGTAGTCGCTTATGATCCATGGATTATCTTTGCAAGCAGTGAGGTCCATGCGAGGGTTGACACGGACGCACTTATATGGCCGTGTTCAGAGCCGATCGCGCAATCGGGAAAAATCTCAACCGAGTTTAGTACTCACCAAGAAACTTGGTGGACGAGTATTGAACGTATTCGGAGGACTGCTAGTTTTTACCGGGACGGAGGCGGCCGTACTGTTGGCCCACTCGCCATTTCAAGCCGGTGTCACCCTACCTTACTCAGGGAGTAGAACAGCACGACCGTCAGCCCAATGTCATCGTTTCCAATCCACTATCCAGATTCTGTCCGTTGTCGTAAGCCGTGACCAGTATATCGTAATTAGGACCTTACTGGTATCGATCCTAATGTGCCGGTTGGCACTCCTGTTGATGGGGCTGAAGTGCTTTGGAAGCGGCACGGGTCGCTTGTACAGAGCTGCTTGTAGACATGTGGTTTTTGTAGAAATTCAACAGAGCCTACTGTCAAACCTCCACCACGTCCCCTAGGCAGATTCCGCTTAGGCCAGCTAGGAACCAGTGAACTGGTACCAGGGCCCGGTCATCTCCTGAGAGAAACGCCGATTGGTGGTTTTCATTGGCGCTCAGGAACAAGTCCTGAGCTCCCACCTCTTGTGTGTGTGTGTGTGTGTGTGTGTGTGTGTGTGTGTGTGTGTGTGTGTGTGTATGTGTGTATGTGTGTGTGTGTGCAAAAACTACTCAAAAATGTCACTCATTTTTCGGGCACTTATCCTCAACCGATTTGCTCGAAACAAGTTGCATTCGACGCAGAATCCTGTCCCATTGTTTCCCATTTGAAATTGGCCAGATCGGACTATGGGATCGAGAGTTATGGCCAAAATACAAATTCATACGAAAAAATCGCGTAAAAAATGTCACTCATTTTTCGGGCACCGATTTCAACCGATTTGCTCGCAACAAGTTGCATTCGACGCAGAATCCTGTCCCATTGTTTCCTATTTGGAATTGGCCAGATCGGACTATGGGATCAAAAGTTATGGCCAAAATACAAATTCATTAAAAAAAATCGCGTAAAAAATGTCACTCATTTTTCGGGCACTTATCCTCAACCGATTTGCTCGCAACAAGTTGCATTCGACGCAGAATCCTGTCCCATTATTTCCTATTTGAAATTGGCCAGATCAGACTATGGGATCAAAAGTTATGGCCAAAATACAAATTCATACAAAAAAATCGCGTAAAAAATGTCACTCATTTTTCTGCCACTTAAACTCAACCGATTTGCTAGCAACAAGTTGCATTCGACGCAGAATCTTGTCCCATAATTTCTTATTTGAAATTGGCCAGATGGATCTATGGGATCGAAAGTTATGGCCAAAATACAAATTCATACGAAAAAATCGCGTAAAAATGTCACTCATTTTTCGGGTACTTAAACTCAACCGATTTGCTCGCAACAAGTTGCATTCGACGTAAAATCGTGTTCCATTGTTTCCTATTTAAAATTGGCCAGATCGAACTATGGGATCAAAAGTTATGGCCAAAATACAAATTCATACGAAAAATCGCGTAAAAAATGTCACTCATTTTTCGGGCACATATCCTTAACCGATTTGCTCACAACAAGTTGCATTTGACGTAGAACCCTGTCCCGTTGTTTCCTATTGAAAATTGGCCATATCGGACTATGGGATCGAAAATTATACCACTTTTTTTTATGGAAAAATCGCTAAAAAAAATGTCACTCATTTTTCAGGCACTTTTCCTCAACCGATTTGCTCGCATTAAATTGCATTCGACGCAGAATGTCTCATATTTTCTTATTGAAAATTGGCCAGATCGGGCTATGGGCTTAGATGTTATGGTCAAATTACTATTTATTGTGAAAAAGAGTTCAAAAAAGTCTTGCTCACTCTTTTAGCACTTAGACTTCATCTATTCCCCAAGCAACACAAGTTCAACACATCTGGTTGCAGTAACCATATTGTGACTGAATCCGGTCATATATAAGTTACTGTGATTGATGTGCAATATGTGTGCTTCTCAGGTCGCTCGCAACAGATTGCATTCGACGCAGAATCTTGTCTCATTGTTCCCTATAGAAACTTGGCCGGATCGAACAATTGGGTCAAAAGTTATGGCGAAAATACTAATTTTAAAACTACAAAATAAAATGCCAATTTTTGCTCTTATGCTCATCCGATTTGTTTGCAACAAATTGCGTTTGTCGAGAATTTTTTTTATGCATAGGGACACGGCAGGTATTTCCGTCCATCGTCTTGGTGGCTAAAATCATCGAAAGGAACGTCCTTTTGCTAGAACTCCAATATAGCAGAACGTATCTCCTGAGCTTACGATTTGATACGGATGAGTTTGTCAAAAAAGTTTCTTTTTTATTGGTTTTCGAGACTACGACGAAAAGACGAAAATACCTGCCTTAACCCAAATACAAAATGACCCAAAAACAAATATGAAAAATAATAATAAAATAATAATAATAAATCCACATATTGTCCATTAAATTAATGATTTTGTGTGTGTTACTTCTACGTGAAGTTAAACGATTTACAATGATATGGAAATGCTAATATCATCTTCCAAACTTAGACGTACATGTTCATGATAGAATTAGAGGCGAAAGTATAGAATTGATAGTTCCGTTTAGCAACCATATAACCAGAGACCGGCGGAGTGAAAAACTGTCGAAATGGCAACGTATGAAAAGGTGTGATATCGTGGAAATAATACTGGCATCACTTGAACTTTTAGCTTGACTCTTATGGGTGAAAAAGTAAACAAGTCGATTTGGAACCTCTTTTGACGGTTTGATTGGAAACAAGATGGCGTCTTTGCCGATCTCTTATTCTAGTATTTCTAGTTTCGTTAGGATACAGCGGCATGAAGAATGTTTTTTATAGAAGTCGATTTGAAAGCGAGCGGAGGGCAATATTTGTGATGGCACATATCACACGACCTTCCTTCTGCCAAGCTCCCGTATGAAGGGGGAGGGAAGAATATCAGTGTGGAAGCTGATATATCTTCACTGGCCCTCCCCCTTCATACGGGAGCTTGGCAGAAGGAAGGTCGTGTGATATGTACCATCACAAATATTGCCCTCCGCTCGCTTTTAAATCGACTTCTATAAAAACATTCTTCATGCCGCCGTATCCTAACGGAACTATCAATTCTATACTTTCGCCTCTAATTCTATCATGAACATGTACGTCTAAGTTTGGAAGATGATATTAGCATTTCCATATCATCACATATTGGTGTTATTTGAGAATTTTCCAAACCTTTTGAACGAACGAGAAAGGCACCATCACCGCTAGGTGGATTAATCTGGGTTTTTGGTAAAAGGACCAGCTTCCAGCTGAACTTCTCAAACATGGCAATGAGCAGCTTCACAAAGTTCTACACCATATGTATTATGTCGAAAATATTGGAAGACGAGGAAATGCCTGCTAACTGGTTGGACGGCCTCATTTGCCCTCTCTTTAAGAAAGGGCACAGACTGGAGTGCGCCAATTATCGAGGAATAACCCTCCTTAATTCGGCGTACAAAATTATGTCCCGTATTCTGTTCAATGCTTGAAGAGTCCTTCGTCGGCGAATACCAATACCAAGAATACCAGCAAAACGAAGTACATGGTCCTGGCAACCAACGTGGGTTCATTAGTGGTGGTGGTAGTGAAATGGTATTGGATGGTGAAAAATTTGAAGTGGTGGAAGAATTTGTGTATCTTGGAACATTAGTGACGTGCTATAATGATATTACCCGCGAGCTAAAAAGGCGTTTTGCAGCTGCACATAGGGCTTATTACGGACTTCGTAACCAGCTTAAGTCTCCGGAGGCGAGCCAGCCTGGGGCTGCAAGTCTCCTTAATAAAGCTAATAAAAAAAAAAAAAAAGCTTAAGTCTCGTAGTCTGCAAACGAAGACAAAATTCGCGTTGTTTACTACTCTAATTCTTCCGGTGGCTTTATACGGCCATGAAACATCGGAGAGCTTTCGGAGTGTTTGAGCGTAAGGTGCTGCGGACAATACTCGGCGGTAAACAGGAGAACGGTATCTGACGGGGTCCCATGAAACACGAGTGGTACCAGATGTATAAAGGGCTGGACATTGTTAAGCTTATGCAACACGGCAGACTACGATGGGCTGGTCACGTTGTTAGTATGCCGAAAGAACGTCAGGCGAAGACAATATTTAATAGAGAACCCGGAGGAGGCCACGTACACGATGGCTTTTTGCCAGGGTTTGCAGAAATCGCTCTCAATAGATCATGAACAACGATAAAAGAGAGGCAAAAACTGTTCCGAATCAAGCCATGATAACAAACTTGTCAAACTTGTATACAAGTGCGAAAAAACTGAATCGGATAGGCAGCCCCCACATAAAAATGATGATTCTCGCTTTGTTTTTGCTCCTTTCGTGTTGGTTACTGCACAGCTGTGTAGAACAAGTTGAAATGCATTATCAGAGCCAGTGCTCCCCACATTTGGAGCTTGCTAAAAGAAATTTGTTAATGGGGTATAACATCCCGAATCAGTTCTCTATCAGTTCAGTTCAGAGATGATAAATGAGAGACTTGCTCTATCTCTTTAGGATTCAATCCCTGCTTTTTGCAGTTGAAGAGGACCTGTTCAGGGCGACTGGAAGCGAGTCCAGTGGATAAGGATACTCCATTCGACGTAGGTTTATCGAAGAGCTGTAGCTCATCAAGTATCACGTAAATTTTAATTGAATCTTTCGACTCGTTTAGTTTTACACGATTGTGTAAATTTTACGATGGTGTAATTTTACAATTCGTTCACGTTTTTGTTTTGAAACTTTGGAATTTTCAACAGAAAAATTCTATTGACTCAAATGAACAGTCTTTGGGGTTTGAGTAAGTTACCATCAGCAGGTGATTATATATTACCAACTCAGTGTGTCAATCGATGAGCAGCAAGCCATGACTCGGCCTCTTCTTGTCCGATCTCGGTGACGTGCACACGCACCGACGGTGAGCTGCTGTCATCGCTTTTCGCTGCAGCCATTTGGAGCCCCACATTTTGGCGATCTTGCCAGGATGTTTTTTTTTATCCTGACGCTGATTTCAAAAGGTGAGTTGAATTCAAGTGGGTAATATGCGAAAAGATACAGTATTTAATTTTAAATACGGAAAGGAATCACAACCATTTCAACAAAGCGGGTCTGGGAGGCCGCTGGAAAATGGATTGTGGTTTGGAAAATCACAAAGCGCGTCTAGGAGACCGCTGGAAAATGGATTGTGGTTTGTAAAATCACAAAGCGCGTCGGGACGACCGCTGGAAAATGGTTTGTGGTTTGGAAAATCACAAAGCGTGTCTGGGAGACCGCTGGAAAATGGATTGTGGTATGTAAAATCACAAAGCGCGTCGGGACGACCGCTGGAAAATGGATTGTGGCTTGGAAAACCGTAAAGAGCGCCTGAGAGACTATCGAAAAAAGGGTTGACCATCTAGAAAATCCCAGGGTGAGTCCGGGAAGTATAGATTTTGGTTAACATAAATGTATACAATTGACAGTATACATAAGACCACAAGTTTAGCTTATTCTAACGAAATCTGAGAGATATGCAGAACTATCATATGAGACACGATGATTGGAAAGCGAAATAGATTACATATCTTGAAGTTTATTTTGGGATTTACTGACTTAGTAGTCATAGCGGATTTGCCCGTTGAATCAGATATCCGAAATTCACGAAATTTAAAAAAACGTTGCCAGCGTTTACAAAGCTATTAGTTTAGACTTGGAGAAAAAAAAATCTAAAATTGAGGTATCGCTATCTTTTTTAAATAAATATCATTTTCTAGGCGGCGTTCGGAAGTTTAACATCGACATGTTGGAGCTTGATGGTGTTACTATACACGAGGCTCATAGTTGGACTAATTGGGCAGAATGAGTTATTTAGATTACTATTGCTGCGATCTATAACGTGTCTTGAGAAATCAATATCATAACAACTGGATACCAACGTTTTCTGCTATTTAAAATCGTGGTAAAATCAAGTTTATTTTGGAGTTCAGTTTTCAAATGAAACATGTTCAACGTTCAACTTCGTCTTACGAAAAGGAATTTGAAAATAAAAACACTCGTCCTATGCTTAAGGATTTTTTGTTCCTTTTTTTGTGAGAAGAAGGGGAATGTGGGGTTTGAATAAGTTACCATCAGCGGGTGATTATATATTACCAACTCAGCGTGTCAATCGATGAGCAGCAAGCCATGACTCGATCTCTTCTCGTGCGATCTCGGTGACGTGCACACGCACCGACGGAGAGCTGCTGCCATCGCTTTTCGCTGCAGCCTCTTGAAGCCCCACACAGTCAAGGCCACATTTTTTAAACCCAAATATGTACGTAGTAACATAGTACATAGTAACCCAATATGACACTATGTACATATAGTGTCGCCTTTTTTTGAGAATATTTGTGGATAGAAAAATGGTATACCAAATATATGCGAACGCAATTAAATATCAATTCAATTGAATTAAAAATGAATTCAATTGAATTAAATATCAATTCAATTGAATAAAAACTTAAAAAATGTGTGATGGTATTATTTAAATAAAATTGTGAGTTTCATAAATTCATTTACTTATTTATTCAATTACACGATACACGTTATAATAAAATCAGTAATATCAGTCTCACATTTCTTCAAAGTTTAACAACGCAGAATAGGAAGAACACTTGCTGTCCGGAACCCAAGTGTGTATGCCAACAATCGCAAGACAAAATCAAACAACGAAAAATACGGATAGATTGAATTGAAGTGTCGCTAACGCAGGTGCCTTTTAAATGACTCAAAAAAATTGCACCGTATGCGATTCAAATCCACACTCGAGAATTCTCGCTTAACTTTTCAAAAGGACCAAATAACATTTTTTCATGAATTAATTTGAGTACTGCAATCAAAAGCTTTTATGTTGTTCTGTTGATTGCGCTATTCAAATTAATTAATGAAAAAAAAATGTTACTTAGGTCCTTTTGAATAGTTAAGCGAGAATTGCACATTTAAAACACTTTGGGAAATTGTTGACACGCGTATGGCTGATAAATTTCGCCACATCCTCTGTGCAAAAGCTGTGCAAAACTTACAATTAATCCTCTCCGAACGAATCTAATGTAGCACCATCTCACTGAGCGAAAATACCAAAGTGCACTTGCATTTATTTTTTTCTTTTGTTACTGTTATTTTACACAACGATTGATCAATATTGATTGAAAATTCGATGTATATTCATTTATTTTTAAAGTAGCAGTAGAAAAATACTTCTGGCTGTAAAAACGTGTGGAAGAAAATTTAAAATAAAATGTTTTTCGATGCTCTAATTGTGTGCATTAAAATAAACTCAATTTTCAATTGAATTCAAAATCATTTAATTAATTATTGCTTTTTTTTGGAAAAGATGTTTAATTTTACACATAGTTAAGTTTGCCATTTTAAGGTGTTTTTATGAGATATTGCGAAAAAAGATTCGGCTGCCGGTGGGACTTGAACCCACACTATTCCATTAAGTACACGGACGTATTACCAATTATACAACAGCTGCCCTTGCGAGAAGTTGTCTCATAACCAGCTAATAACGATGGGATATCAGTCAATTCCCCATATCTATCGAATCTACTTTGGCATCATTTCACATCCTGTTCTCTCTACTCAACTATGTGTATCAGAATTGAACAACAGTCGGTTGCGTTTGAATCACAAACATGTGCTTCTATTTGTCGTATTGAGGAGGGTTTGCTTCTGCAACGACAATAGAGGCTCGCTTGCCACCAAGCGTCCGACCAAATAATTATTACAGCTTTTATCAAATCTACTAAATTTTCAATCAAATTCCCGATTCAATCAATTTATTATTACATCATTTCTAATTTACGTGTCGTGTAGATTTAATGATTTTTTGCTGAGTAGTGAGTGTAGCGAAAGCCTATGTTTTGTACAGTATTAACATTTTACTGCACCCTAATGCGTCTAGTGAACAGTGACGGTCAATGGCGACATATTTCACGTGCTGCCGCAGAGCCATCTACCGTTTTGAATCATTTTCTGAACACAAAATTGTACATGAAGGATTGTCTATATTTATGTTTTTATTTACATTTTACATTTTATATCCCATTCTATATTTTCGTATTACAGTAAAATGTTTTTATGCCTTTGGGTCGTCCACTTTTTACTTAAGGGATTTAGGGGTTTCAACCCTCATAAGCCCTTTAATAATTAGTGTCAGGCCCTTGTCTAGATAAATGATAACTTTGCTTGAATCATGCATTTTTTGGCATTTTTCGGGCAGCTTCAAATTTTAAATTATCTTAAATATTCTGTCTATTTGCACTATGTATTGTGGTTCAATTACATCGTCTGACTTTGTTTAAAATAATAAAAATCTATAATATAGTTGTATGTACATTTCCTAACCTTTCCAAAAGACTCAAAGTTCTGTGTTCTGAAGATATTGATTGTTTTGAGTTTGCCTAAAAAGTTCGGAATAAGAATCAAAACGGTACTACCTCCAACGAATCGACAGTATAAACTCGCAGTTAGTCACCCACCCAACCACCCAGTGTGGCGCGTGGTGACGTTCAATTTTGTTTTCGGTCGAAAGAATTCTATTTTTGTTGCCACCAAAAGGTTCCATTGAATATTATGAAAGCGTCGCCAGCGACAGTAAGTGCCTGACTGATCTTTACCACCGGCCAAGTTACACGGGACTGCTTGGAAAAGATAGGAAAAATTGCCATGTGTTAGGACTTGATCCTCACGAGAAAATATAGGAGTATTGATGACCATAATATATATTGTGAGTTTGAAAAATCAAATCTATGTTCAAATCGTCTATCTTATTGGTATACGGAAAATGAAATAAACCGAATTAAATCAAATGAAGCTAAGTAGGAGTTATATTTAGCTCTACGTAAGTTTGATTTAAAATATGTTCAACAACATCTCTAGAAATAAATTTATGAATAGGACAACACATAGGTGCTGACAGAATAACGATAATGATAACTGCCGTGTCCAATTTAATTGATGGAATTATGGTTCACCAATCTTCAATAGGTACTGGGCGTATCGTTTCAGTCAACCAGAGCAGTCGGTAATTGAATCGAACTGATCCGACACCGGGGATTTCGTTTTCTGTATAGCCTACACTAAGGGTTCTGCCTAGCGGGCATCAATTTCCATAGATAATATTTCTCTTCTTATTTGTGTAATACATTCACCCATAATGAATGTTAATCCCCGAAATGTGAGCTGAATTATGTTCCAGGGTGACCGGTCACAGGGTTAATTCGAAGGAATAATCCGCCTCCCGACGATTTACATCAGATGGGCAAGGGTGGAGGCACGGGGCACAGTCCATCAAAGCGACGACATCTGAATGCCATTTACCTACCACGCTGCGCTGTGATGAGTGAAGTATAGTTGGGTTATTGTGAGTGAACGGCAGCAGGAGGATAGGCGATCAACCTGACGATGCCAAGTTCAATTTTCTTACTCACCGACCGCAACAGCAGGAACAGGTGTTTGTGATAAATGTCGAAGAGGAACACACAACGTTGTTGCCACAGGAGATCCGAGCAGTATTCTCGAGTGTCACAGAGCGAATGAACAATCGTCTCCGTTGGGAATGTTGGGATTTTCATATAATTGGAATGATTGATTGCTTTCTAATAGAGATGGAGCTGTCGTGGATGTTGGTTAAATAACTGCTTCAGAATTGATCTGCACTTTGCAGTCAAAGGAGAATGGTCAGTTTTGAAGTTGATTCGCTTAACCGATAACAGTTGGGCGACATATATTTCACAAAGATGTTCATGCCCCTTTCGACCTGCTATAAAAGACACATAGGCTTAACATTTGATTGAATATTTTGAAAAAAGAATAAAAAGAGGTTTTAGACTCTTGAATGCTTTTTGAGTTAAAGCGGACTACTTTTTACGTGAACGAAAATGGTAACGAAAGATTGGTTCAATGATTGTTTTTCGATAACCCAAAGCCGAACATTAAAACACAATAGTCAAAAACTCTATCTCCTTATATTGTCCTTATCGATTCTTTTAGGTCAGCGGTTCTCAACCTTTTTCTTGAGAGGTACCCCTTGGAACTTTTGCATTAATTGAGGTATCCCCCCTCTCAAAATTAGGCTTCCAATTATTTTGAAAGAATAGTACCGAGCCCTTTGAAGGGAAGCTCCTTTGAGCTTTTGTATCCCTTTCAAGTAGACTTCTGTGCTTCTTCATTAGAGGCTTCTGAGCATCTTGTAGAGAGGCTTCCGAGCCTCTTGAAGGCGGTTTTTGAGCCACTAAAAAGGAGGCTTCCTTTGCAGCTTAAAACGACGCTTCCAATTCTCTTGAAAGAACGCTTCCGAACCACTTGAAAGTAGACTTCTGAGCCTCTTGAAAGAAGGATTCTGAGCCTCTTGAATGGGAGCTTGCGAGCCTCTTGAAAGAAGGCCGAGCCTCTCGAAAGGAGCCTTCCGAGCCTCTTGAAAGGAGGAGGCTTCTGAACCTCTTGAAAGGACGCTTCCGAGCCTCTTAGAAGGAAGCTTTTGAGCCTCTTGAAAGAAGGCTTATAAGTCTGGAAGGAAGCTTTTGAGTCTATTGAAAGGAGACTTCTGAGCCTCTTGAAAGGAGGCTTCTGGGCCTCTTGAAAGGATATTGAAAGGAAGCTTCCGAGCCTCTTGAAAGGAGGATTTTGAGCCTCTAGAAAAGGAGGATTTTGAGCCTCTTGAAAGGAGGCTTCTGAGCCTCTTGTAAGCCTTCCGAGCCTCTTGAAAGAAGGCTTCCGAGCCTCTTGAAAGGACACTTTAGAGCCTCTTAGAGGGAGGCTTTTGAGTCTCTTGAAAGGGATTTTTTAGCCTCTTGAAAGGAGGCTTCCGAGCCTCTTGAAAGGAGGTTTCCGAGTCTCTTGTAAGGCTTCCGAGCCTCTTGAAAGAAAGCTTCCGAGCCTCTTGAAAGGAGTCTTCCGAGCCTCTTGAAAGGACGCTTCCGAGCCTCTTAGAAGGAGGATTTTGAGCCTCTTGAAAGGATGCTTTTGAGCCTCTTGAAATGAGGCTTCCAAGCCTCTTGAAAGGAGCCTTCCGAGCCTCTTGGAAGGAGGCTGCTGAGCCTGGAAGGAGGTTTTTGAGCCTCTTGAAAGAAGACTTCTGAGCCTCTTGAAAGTAGGCTTCTGAGCCTTTTCAAAAGAGGCTTCCGAGCCTCTTGAAAAGATATTGAAAGGAGGCATTTGAGCCTCTAGAAAGGATGCTTTTGAGCCTCTAGAAAAGAAGTCTTTTAGGCTTCTTGAAAGGGAGGCTTCCGAGCCTCTTGAAAGGAGGCTTTTGGGCCTCTTAAAAGCGATTTTTGAGCCTCTTGAAAGGAGGCTTCCGATCGTCTTGAAACTAGGCTTCGGAGCTTCTTGGAAAGAGGCTTTTCAGCCACTTGAAAGAAGGCTTCTAAACCTCTTGAAAAAGGCTTTCGAGCCTCTTGAAAGGAGGCAACCCAATCACTTGAAAGGAGGCTTCTGAAGTGCCCAGGAGGCTTCCGAGCCTCTTGTAAGAAGGCCTGCAAGCTGCTTGGAAGAAGGCTTCCGAGATGCGTTGAAGGATGCTTCTAATCCTCTTGCAACGAAGCAACCGAGCATTAGTGAAAAAAATCATTTTGTTCATTCGACGTTTTGCTCATTCGATCTTTTGTTCCGCAGCCCTTTATACATACACGTAAAAAAAATTAATGTTGTTTATTATTAATATTTCTAATACTTTTTTGCCAAAGCAGGCGCTTAATGACATGTATAAGAAAAATCTTATAGGTACATCGCATTAGTCACATACATTCGGAAACTTATACTTTTCATTAACTTATGAATGTTATTAGCTTTTTGATATGGGATCATTCATAAGGGGGCATAATGAAGAGTATAAGTATCTTCGAATGGTTTTTTGCCATAACATAAAAGGTTATTTTTTTACGTGTACATTGTGCTGGTTGTGGAAGGCAGAATTCAATTGGGATTTATTGATCGCATTGCATATTATGTACAATATCAATTTTTGAAATAAAAATACACAATTATCAAAACTATATAAATGACTTGTCATAAGACGAGTTTTTACAATCCCATTGAATTCCACCACTTAAAGCTCAAAATAATTTTCTTATCAATATATCATTGAGTTTTGATTGGAATTGTTATACGTCCGCCATTACGCATTTGTGTCCGAGGTGCCCCCTGGGGCCAGCGAAGGTACCCCCAGGGGTACATGTACCCCAGGTTGAGAACCGCTGCTTTAGGTCAACTTTCCCAAAAAAAATCTTAGTTTTTGACGTCGCGAGTGATAATTATTATTAAAGCAATACATCTGAACAATACTGCAGTGTAAATCGGCCTGACGAAATGGCCTGATTTTGGTCCGAATCGGATGAATTTTATCAACCTTCGCTGTGGATTTCATTCAGTAGATGGCGTCCGTCGTCGATCTTCCTCTGCGAAATCCGAATTGCTCGTTTTATAGGCCTGCCATCTACTGTATGTACGGGATAATCTGTTTGGGATGATTCTCTGGAGAAGCTCCATTGTGGTGTCGAGCAACCAGATTGGTGCATACGCCGACGGGTCACATGATTTAAATTTTCAGAAGTCCGAAGAATTTCCCGATTGATATCCCCAAAGCATCCAGTTGAGATTTTTTCGAGAATGTACATAATTCCTTGTAAAATTTTTCGTTGGAATCCACAGAATTTTTATTCGAGGTTCTAAAAATATTCTCGTTGGAATCACGAAAAAAAAAATTCGTGGACTTTTGGAAGCATTCTCCGGAATTTTTTTCGAGTAAACTCCGAAGAATGTCCCACGAAATTAAAAAAAGAATCGAATCACTTCTTGTGGAAACTCTAAATGAATCATTTGTTTGAGAAACTGCATATATACATTTTTCACAATTTCGAGAAATCAACAAAAAAACTGTTTTTGATCAAATTGGCACCGAATCTTTGGATTTCTTAGACACAAATCAATAGATTTTGGCAAAACTCAACATCCTGGGGCACTTCCAAAACAAAAACTGTAAGCAGTACTCCATAATTGCTCTTCAAAGTCTTCAAAAAAATCATGCATTCCTGAACATTTTTTTTTTTCTCAATCTCATTTTGACCAAAAATGTTACATATGCAGTTTCTGAAACAAACGGTTCAAATGATTTCGTGTGGAATTTGCGGAGAATTTTTTTCTCAGATATTACCGACGACTTTCCATTGCAATCTAAAGAACTTCTCGATATAATCAAATGCTTCAATGGAGAAGGGCCGTTTGACCGATAGTAATTCGGCTGAAGACCACAAGGTCGAAAGTTGTTTGGTCGAATTTGTGATTTGGCCGAACAAACTGTTAGGCCGAAAGCCATTTGGCAAAATTTCATTTGACTGAAATTGACATACGACCGAAAGTGTTTTTTTTTTGTCTAAACTGAATATTTAACTGAAAAAGTCATTTGTCAGAATAGGTCAAACGAGAGGTGAACTTGCAAGAGCTGAAAACCTCTTTAATAAAGAAGAAAAAACTAGGTCAAACGGGTCGATATTTTTGGCCGTATGAATCATTTTTCAATGTCATTTTCGCCGTAAGTCGCTCTATGCTAAATGGCAAACTATTTTCGAACTAATAACAATTCATCCAAATTTGACAATCTAAATGACAAATCGACCAAGTGGCATTCGAACAAATGGGCTTCGCCGAGTGACTTTCAGTCAAACCACGAGAAGAGCCATATGGCCGAAAGTTATTTAGCTGAGTATGTTATTTGACCTAACAAACCAGTAGACCAAAATGAACAACTGGTCAATATACTACCGGAAACGTCGTTCGGTCGAACTGGTCGAAAAAAGTCGTTTCGCAGCAAGAGCCACTGTCGTAACTGAATAGAAAGACCCTTTGACTGAAAGTTTTGTTTGGCCTAACGAGTTGACTTTTTGGCTGAACGGGTACAGCGAATAACATTTTCGGCCGTAAACCAAATGAACATTTCGACTAAACGGAATTTTCGCTTACATGACCTATTCGACCAAACTACCGGTGGAGGCGAACGGCTATTTCGGCCAAATTACCAGTTCGGCCGTATGTCGCTTTTGGCCAAATTACATTTTGGTCAAACCATTTCGGCCTAACGTAATTTGCCGAATGGCTGTCGGCCACATGATTCTTCTCCTTTCGAACAATTTTTCATGGAAACTCCGAGCAATACAAATATTTTCCCGTAATTTCTAAAAAAAAATCGAAAACGCTACCGCCACCGACCAAATTTATGACAAACGCCGCCGCGGACGATTTTCGGACCGGCGCACACCTAAACAGACATGTTCAGGTGTGCTTCTATCGCCGCACTTAGAGCCGCGCTCGAGAAATCTTCAGACTGACACCTGACAGGATTTGAAGATATTTTCGGCATTTTCCAGGAAAAAGGTAAAAGGACGAATGTCATAAGAGAGATTTTTTTCGTCGACTTCCCCTCTTTTGAACAAAAGTGACAAACAGAGGATTTTTCAAGCAGTTTATCACCTCAGAATGCAAGTAATTCAATTTCAAGTGTAATGCCGTTTTCAGTGTCTTGTACTTTTATTGAGTCAAGTTGAGCTTACTGTTGAGGTCTAAATACATATCTGTATATATTTTTTTACTATTAGTTTTTCATACCATTTAGAAAGCCGTTTACTATTAACTTCATAGATGAACAGGCAGGTGAGCGGTTTCACAAGAAGTACAAAAATAATCGACTAAATCTACCAAGAAAATTGTCAGCAGTGGACAACTTAAGTCTTATGTTGAAAACTGATCTAGCTTGGGCGGATCCAAATATTTCCTGCTCAGAGCAGTCCCCAGCGCAAACAATATAAGGATCAGCAGATCAATCATTTTATTAACTGTTTTTCATTGATGAAGACAATTGTGGTGACACAATCAGGATCAAAGAATTTGATGATAATGTAAGTAGTGCTGAATCGGAAAGCAGTTTGAGTGACGGCAAAGAGGATTCGTGATAACCTTGATATAGATTTAAGTACAGTCAATTATAATTGATAACTTTACATATGTTCTACAAGGTGTTCTTAACAAAAGGAATTCTCTTAAAAATTACAAAATAGGCAACAAATCATAAATACTAGAATATATCTAACAATATGATTGTGTAGGAATATTTTGGTTATTTATATCTTTTATGTACTCCACACTTAAAATAAATCGCAGATTTCTGTGAAATTTCACCGAAATCTCAACAGCAGAACTGCTTGGTGAATAATTTTACAGATTTTCGGTGGTTTTGACAGCTGAACAAAGGAAAAATCGCAGAAAATTTTGTGAAATAATTGCCGAACAATTCTGCTGTTGAGTTTTCGTTGAATTGATGCAAAATTCACCGAAATCTGTGAAATGATTGTCAGTGAAACATAGCACATTCGATTTTCCGGAACTTGTTTTCGTTTGGTTTAAACACCGCAGCCAATTGCGATGTAGGAAAATGCTAAAAAAACCCATTCGGCCGAAGGCCATTTGGCCGAATAGTACTAGGCCGAACAAACCATCAGGCCGAAACCAATCTGGCCGAAAGGGTCGTTTGGCCGAAAGGGTCTTTTGGCCGGAAGTGTCGTTTGGCCGAAAGGGTCATTAGTCGGAAATGGTCATTTAGTCGAAAGGGTCAGTAGGCCGAAAGAGTCATTTGTCCGAAAGGGTCGTTTGGCCGAGAGAGTCGTAGTTAGACGTCTCACTTCTCACTCATCATTTATCACTTTTCGCTGTAAAAAATGAGAAGCACGAAGTGAGTAGTGAGACGTCTCACTATTCACTTCACGCTCCTCATTTTTCCAGTGAGAAGTGATAAATGAGGAATGAGAATTGAAATGGCTTTCTTCTTACTTCTCATTTCTCACTTTTCAAATGACTTATTCGGCCAAATGACCTATTCGGCCAAACGTCCTATTCGGCCAAATGACCCTTTCGGCCTAATGACCCTTTCGTCCAAATTACCATTTCGGCCAAACGACCCTTTCGGCCAAACGGCCCTTTCGGCCAAACGACCTGTTCAGCCAAATGACCCTTTAGGCCAAATGACCCTTTGGGCCGATTGGACGAATGACTCTTTCGGCCAAATGACCCTTTCGGCAAAATGGTATATTCGGCCAAACAACTTTCGGCCTAGTGGCATTCGGCCAAATGGCTTTCGGCCGAATGGGTTTTGGCCAAATGACCCTTCCCCCAGGGAATTGGGGTAAAACTGCCTTTCATACGCCCTCCGGTCAGTGAAACCTAGCGCAATCGTACCACCAGAAGTTTTTGTACTAGAGTAGCTTTGGTTCATATACTGCAACTAATTGCGAATTCAGATAATGTTTAAAAAATATCCACAATCTGTATATCGTTCAGGGAATTGGGGTAAAAATGCCTTTCGCCGCTGAGTGAAACCTAGCGCAATCGAGTCACCGGACGTTTTTATACACAAGAGCAGGGGTGGCATTGCGCATCTCGATTCGTACGTAATTCTATCGAGTTGAACATGTTTGGCATTACGGCTTTCGATTCGATCTCGAAAACGACTCATCGTTCGAGTATGCTCGAGGAAGTACAAGAATAACGAGATGTTTTGGAATTATGGATACTCGATAGCACACTGGAAAACGACTCAAGTCGAATGAAAAACACTCGTCACCTTTACAGCTTTCGAATGTTGTTCGAGAGTCATTTCTTGCTGAAAGTTTTTAATTACATTTGTTTTTATTTCTCTACGGGGAGATAATACATGTTTCATTATTGTAACTTGAAGGAACGAATGTCATAAGTATACATACTTTTATAGTTTACAGACAATATGCAATCTCTAGTTATCCCGAAATCCGCGTAAAAACGATTTCAACTAAAACCTTGGTTGGTTGATTTTTTTTTGCAGTTTCACGTATTTCATGGCGATTTCGATAAACCGCCTGAAAAATCGATGACGAAAATCTGCGTAAAAATAGTTGAGTTTTATAAAAAAAACGTCCAAGAGATAACCCAAGTTCATTTAACTAATACACATGGAAACATCAAAGTTATTTATTATCAAATTCTTCTTTAGCTTTAAATTATTTAGCTCAAAATTGGATCTGTGGCATAAACTCGAGTAAACATAAAACTTATAATTTGTGTCGTAACAATATCTCAATTTACAAAACATATCGTATCGGCATAATGTTTTAATCGGTTGCAACTGCTCAATAAATAATATTCCTTTTTATAGTCATCGAGCACAATTTGCTTGTTTATAAATTAACTGCCAATTCATGCCCTGAAGGATGCCTTTCCAACAGGCAACATGCTACACGCAGATGAAATTACTCTTATTCTCTCTGTTTACTCACATTCGCCATGCGCTGAAGGTTGTCTCTCCAGTGGGCGGTATACTAAAAAAGGAGAAAGCTATCTCTTATTCTCTCTGTTTACATTTCGTTTGACAGAACATAGAGCTTGCTGACGTTTAATCATCTTTCTCTTGCACGCGCACAGAGTAGATAGGATTTGTTTTCATCGGGAAACGCTTCGGAAGCGTTTCCCGATGAAAACAAATCCTATCTACTCTGTGCGCGTGCAAGAGAAAGATGATTAAACGTCAGCAAGCTCTATACTCGATTGAGCTAGTACAGCACCATTCGAAATCTTGTACTGCGACTGAATGAAGTCGAACGAAATACATAATGCCGCAATTTTTTCGAACGAATGCAAAAACGTACGTATCGAGTGATTCGATTCGAGATGCACAATGCCCCTCCAGCTTTAGTTCACATATTGCAGCAAATTACGGTTTGAGAGCATGTTAAAAATATTAACATCCTGTGTTTTGTTCAGCGAATTGGGGTAAAAAGGCCTTTGACATGCCGTCTGGTCAGTGCAACCTAACGCGATCGACTTATCGGAAGTTTTTATCTGAGAATAGACTTGGATTATAAAGCCTGTCCACGTTAAATTTCGGACACTGATACAATGTCCAACTGATTTGTAGCCATTTTATCTCTTCGGACAAGAAGGAAAACCCGCTGAAAGAATAACATAAAGCGGAGAGATTCAACTGTCGTGTTAATTGATCTCCTTAGGATCTGTCTCATTTGGAGAATTAAACTGAAATTAAACTTAAAAGTGACATTTCAATAATTATCGAATAACCCTGCTCGCAGAGCAAGATCACTTTTGACAGATATCGAATCATTTTGCATCGATGTCTTATTGGAATTGCTGGGTAGCACCAGCCATTCTTATGACCGGGTAATTTGCTAATTTTCGAACTGTCACTTTTAAGTTTAATTCTCCAAATGAGACAGACCCTTAGTGGTTTGTGAAAATTTTAGAAAATCGCATGGGATGATGGGTGTCCGAAATTTAACGTGGACAGACTTTATACCGCAACCAACTGCGATTTGACATAATGCTAAATCTATAAACACTTGCACGGGAATTGGAGTCAAAATTTGCACAAATCCCGGACAAGTTTGTTGTTGGATCTAACAAACGTGTGCAGATCATCTCCGATCTCCCAACCTGTTCAAAAACCTTGACAAAGAAAACCACAGGAATCAACATTTCGACACCATCTGCCCCACCTCACCGACCTACTTCAACGTTTGGTGGCAATGCAACTCGGTCCTCTCCTAGTAGCTCAAACCGCACCAGCATCAGTCCTAAAGATGTACCAGTTCCCAATAACAGCTCTTCAGAATCTCATCGCACATCACTGAAAGTAGCTACTGCATCTATGGCTAATAATGACGTCGAATCGTACTACGTGACCCCTTTCGAACCCAATCAACACGAGGAGGATGTCAAGAAACACGTCATGGAAATGGAAGCAAATTGAAGATCTTTCCTTTGTCTCCTTCAAAATAACCGTTTGCAAAACTGCTTCAAGTGTTGTGGGTGATCCTTGGTACTGGCCAGAAGGTATATCCGTTCGTCCCTTTGAACCAAATACAAAAAACGTACCTGCGGTAAGGCTTCCGACACTACAAGAAATGTGAAGCTGCTCCACTCTCAACACTCATCACTATTCGCTCCGGGATGCATGCCTGAAAGTCTTCTGGGAGACCCCAATCCTCTCGTCACAGTCGAGCCCTTCCAGCCAGCGACCAGCAGTCATCCCGGTCCTGTGTTCGAGTTCGGAAAGGGGGTCTCCCAAACTGTCCTCGCAGGCAAGTACATACGCAATAAGTTCAACTCCCTTCCGGTAAAGTCTACTACATCTAACAACAAATTCCCGAGCTCGTCGCGAACTCTAGCCAACACGTTTATGGATCGTAAGCAACCAGCATCATCAATCATATCATCAACAACCCCGGGATGCACGCCTGTACGTTCTCTGGGAGCCCCTAATCCCCTTGTCACAGTCGAGCCATTTCAGCCAGCGCCCTGCAGACATCCCGGCCCTGTGTATGAGATCGGAGACGGGGTCTCCCAAATCACCCTCGCAGGCAAGTATACCTGCAATAAGAATGTCATGCCCCCACCAATTTCGACTACTTCTAACAGCCCGGCATCCACTGTTTCTTGTTCGAGTTCATCACAGCACGTTGTGAACACACATACCGATTTCACCATCAGCCCATCATCTTCAAACAAGCTTACCTCAACACACTCAACGTCATCGGGATGCACGCCTGCTAGCCCCTAATCCTCTCGTCACAGTCGAGCCACTCCTGCCAGCGTCCAGCAGCCATCTCGGTCCTGTGTACGAGTGCGGTGAAGAGGTCTTCCAACCTCCCTTCGCAGGCAAGTACGCATGCAATAAGAATACTTCCCTTCCGGTAACATTGGCTGTTTCCAGCAACTCATCAACTTCGAGGTCGAGCCCCGAACGAAATTCATGTTTCTCGGTATACTACCAAAACGTGAGAGGCCTGCGCACCAAAATTGCTCAGTTGCGGTTGCTTTTAACCAGCTGTGATTATGATGTTCTGGTTTTCACGGAAACTTGGCTACGGGAGGACATCAACAGTGCTGAAATTTCTTCCGAGTATGTGCTGTTTCGTTGCGATCGAAGCTTATTAACCAGTAAGCATTCACGCGGTGGTGGCGTACTGATTGCAGTAAAAACTCACATCCGCTGCGAGGCCATTCATTTGTCAAACAGCGAACAACTTGAGCAAACTGCAGTTTGTGTGAAGTCAAAACGCGTTCGATTTACATTGTCGCTATTTACCTTCCACCTAACTCGAACGCTGACTTGTATGCCGCTCATGCTAATGCAGTTCATCATGTCGCTAACCTAGCTTCTGATGCAGATATCATTTTGTCTCTGGGTGACTTCAACCTCCCAAACTTGCGTTGGCAATTAGATGACGAAATCAATGGCTACATACCTTCCAATACCGTTTCCGATAACGAACAAAATCTCATCGAATCTATGTTTGCATCTGGCCTACGTCAAATTAACAGTTTCGCGAACGTCAACGGAAAACTCCTCGATCTTGTTTTCGTCAGTCTGCCTGAGCTAATGGACACGTTCGAGCCCGTAACGCCAATGCTACCCGTGGACAGTTATCATCCTCCAATCGGATTACTAATTGATGATAGTGACCTAATATCACCTGAAAACGGCATCGATCACTTCGCCTACGATTTTATATCGTGCGATTACATCCTCTTGAAAGCCGCTTTCGCTGAAACAGATTGGGATGTTCTATTGCGGTTTGGCACTATCGACGAGGCGCTTTCCGCCTTCTACAACAAGCTTAATTTGGTTTGCAATGGCTTGGTGCCTCGAAGAAGACGATCGTTTAACTCTGCATCCAACAAACCTTGGTGGACCTCTGAGCTCCGTAATCTCCGTAACACACTCAGAAAAGCAAGAGAGCGATTTTTTGTCACGAAGTCCGAGGATGCTCGGCATGTTCTTCGCGAGGTGGAAGAAACTTACAAGTTTGCTTTGCAATCCACCTATGAAAACTATATATCCGTGGTTGAGACTTCTGTAAAACAGAATCCATCACGTTTCTGGGATTTTGTAAAGGAACGGAAATCATCAGCCAGAATTCCTAGTAATGTCAGCTACAACAATATGCAAGCTTGTTCAAATGATGAAGCTGCCAACCTCTTCTCTTTGTTTTTCGAGAGTGTATTCAGCAAGGTTTCTCCAGTTCTTCGTCAAGATTGTTTCGCCCATATTACCTCGCACATCATTAACCTTCCCGTCAAACAGTTCTCTGTAGATGAAGTGTTAATAGCCATTGAACAGCTTGACTCTAAGAAAGGGTCAGGTACGGACGGATTTCCTCCTCTGTTCCTGAAAAAGTGCTCCATTGAATTAGCCACTCCGATCACGGTTTTATTCAACCGTTCGCTACATGAAAAGACATTCTCAGCACTTTGGAAAACAGCTTACATCATTCCGATTCATAAATCGGGCAACATCAGAAATGTGGCGAACTATCGGGGTATTTCCATACTATGCTGCTTAAGCAAAGTATTCGAGAAGCTGATGCACAACATCATTTATACCATTGCCACACCAATTATCTCGAGCAATCAACACGGATTCATGAGACAGCGCTCGACCACAACTAATCTAATGTGCTACGTGTCCACGCTTTCAAGAGAAATAGAAAAGAGAAAGCAAATCGATTCGGTATACGTTGACTTCGCGAAAGCATTCGATACCGTACCTCACACCCTAGTAATCGAAAAACTAAAGCACATAGGCTTCCCGAGCTGGATTACGGAATGGATTTCCTCGTATCTTTCTGATCGTTCCTTGTATGTACTAGTCAACTCAGCAAGTTCCAACTCATTCTGTATTACATCCGGAGTACCCCAAGGCAGTGTAATGGGTCCACTGCTATTCAACATTTTTGTGAATGACCTGTGCGTTATGCTGTCCTCTTCTAAGCTCTCATTCGCCGATGATTTGAAGTTTTTTCGCGTCGTAGAATTCCCTGATGACTGCACCGCCCTGCAGGAAGATATCAACAACATGATGATCTGGTGCAGCGATAATGGCATGCGCGTGAACAACAATAAGTGCAAAGTCATATCGTTCACTCGTTCCAAGAACCCAGTACACCACCAATACATTTTAGAAACGGAAATATTGCAACGAGTTACTTCCATCTGCGATCTTGGAGTCATCATCGACACTAAACTTCAATTCAAGGAGCATGTAGGGATAACGACTGCCAGAGCTCTGTCAACCTTAGGGTTCATTTGCCGTCACGCCTCCGAATTCACTGACATATACGCATTGAAATCGCTTTATTGCACATTGGTACGTAGCGTTCTAGAGTATGCTGCTCCAGTTTGGACTCCGTACCATGTCTCACACATACTTTCCATCGAACGCGTCCAGAAAAAGTTTGTTAGATTTGCACTGCGGCTGTTACCCTGGAATGATCGAAACAATCTTCCTGCGTATTCTGAAAGGTGCCAATTGATCGGCTTAGAACCACTATCTACCAGACGAATAAAAATGCAATGCTTATTTATCTTCGACGTCATCGAAGGCAACATCGACTGTTCTGAGATCCTTGGGCAGATACCGTTTTACGTTCCCCCCAGACGATTCCGGAACTCTAACTTACTGGCCGTTCCGTATCACCGTACGCATTATGGTTATTACAATCCACTAGACTCCTGCATTCGCTCATTTAACTCTGCTTCAGATGTTTACGATTTTAATATCTCCAAACATGTTTTTAAAAGTCTGATGAACGGAATTTTTTAGTTATAAGATAGGTTATATTAGGAGATAAGTACAGTCTGTACGATGTAGTGTAGTGTTGATGTTGATTGAAACTACATATGCCACAAGATTTCTTGAACATTTTTGCATTTGTTTGTTAATTCTCAAACTGCCAGGACGAAGTAGTAGTTCTAGAAAGTAGACGGATAATATGCTCAGGATGAGTTTTTTAGTAAATGTTAAGTATTTTGAAATGTTTAAGGTCATAAGAGTAAAACGCCTTATAACACCGTCATAAGAGTAAATATTGGTCAACGTAAATGGTTTACAGCAATAGCCAGACATAAATTGGCCTCCGGATGACCACCGATCAGGTATAAAAGGCTATCATAGAACCACAGAATAAATCGGTGATTCGACACCTCAAACTTCTCAGAATCTTTTGAGTAATTTAGAAAACGCCATAGTTTCGTGCTTGGGTGAAACTGGTCATGCAATGGCCACAGTACAGATTTCGGAAACCCGGAATTTTCGGCTCAAAAAGCCAACATAAAACTTCAAAACAAGTCAGTCTTCCGACACCTCAAACTTCTTAAAATCTTATGAGTATAAATGTTGTTTTTGTACCAAAATACTTCAACCCATCGAAACTGCGTCCACCTGAAACATTTTGGGCCATTATGAAGATCAAAATTTGTAAATCGGGGCCCTCTTAGTGTAGCGATTATAAAGCAAGACCATACTCAGGATGGCTGGGTTCGATTCCCGGTGCCGGTCTAGGAAATTGTCCTGACTTCCCTGGGTATAAAAGTATTATCGTGTTAGCCTCATGATAGGTATACGAATGCGAAAAATGGTTATTGCCTTAGAATTCTCGCAGTTAATAACTGTGGAAATGCTTAGGCGGCAATGCCCCTAAAGGGGGATGTAATGCCAATAAAGAAGAAGCATATATGGTATTCGAGATCGAATTTGATTTGGAGAAAAAGTTGGTAAAAGTATTGAAAGAAGTTGGCCCCACCATTGCACAGAACCTTATGAGAGGTTACAAGGGCAAAGCTCGGGCATTCAGTCTTGGAGAGGAAATCTAGTAAACCAATAAGAAACCTTCCCGTAATAATGTAGTTTATTCCCTAAAATTTTGATCAAAATTATAAAAACTAAAAAAAATTTGGCGACCATTTCAGTGTGTCTCATTTTTAACGAGTACTGTAACAGACTTTAGTTTAATATAGTATCAATATAAAAAAATACTTTTGTTATATTAGAACCTTACATAGACTGTATTTGCCAAGATTTCAAACAGAATTTGTAAGATTTCGTTCAGTAAAGCTACAAATGAGAATAATTCTCCTAAATAACAGTGCGTGATGTCCTTTTTTTTCTATATGCATTGTTTGAAATATTATGAACGAGAAAGGCATTATAACCAATAGGCAAATTTATTTCAATTTTTAAAAAATATTAATATTACCTCTGTTTTCTTATTTTATTCATGTTTATTTTTCTTCAATTGTTTACCTTGTTTTCATGTTACTCTTTGAATATAATTGAGGAATATCACAGTTTTGTTCCAATACATTTCAGTTTTAATTTTATTTCTTTCTGCCTTGCCAATTTTAGCTATTCATGCTTTAAATGTGTTTTAGTCCCTTTTTCGTTACTGTCTTCTGAACTTTTTGTGTAGACGTTGTCTCGCTCAAGAATCCAGAAAATGGTCCATATGAGAAAATGATTGAGATGATTAGCTCAAATGATTACACAAGCATGAGAATAACATTTGTAAACGAATCCTAAACACGCTATGGAGAGTCAAATCTGTTCCCGCTCGTTGCAGATGCAAGCAAAAAATCAACAAAGTATGGCATCCCTTCTGAGTACCACGAACGCTCAGCATGCGCACTAGTTCCGCAAGGAACCCACCTGCAGATGCCGGCAAATATGTACCGACGTCTACAAGTTGTTGTTAGTTGCCCCATCCATTCGTCGTTCAACCATCTTCCATCCAAACAACGTTCGAATGCCAAGATATCCACAACTGCTCTCAGCGCTTGAACATCGCAAAGCTCAGCTGTTGGGCGCTTATTATCTAATATTTCTCACTTCGCCGCCGACGACGACGACGCGACGCCCAAACACGATGTCCGACACTCACCGTGACCATGTGTTCACTGGCCTGTAGTGGCGCGCGATTGAGTTCAACCCGCCCGAAAAAGAGTGCGAACGGAAACGGAGATCGTGTGAAATCCATTCATTCATCCACCAAACCGAAAAAGTTTCTGTATTTTTAGGCAACAACAACAAGAACGCTGTCAACCAACAGCGCGCGCTTGGTTGGAGCAGGACTTGGGGCATCGGTTGTTCCGTTCCGCGTTGCATTCTTCAGTTTGGTCTTTGCTAATCGTGTGATAAGACGCGTCATTCCGTGTTACACTTCTGCGCTCCAACAGATACGGGGGACCGTTCGGAGGATTTGACTGCAACTACGGCACGGCACGGGGACCGCGTGAAATCTTGTGTTCGGTGTCACCGAGTGCGTGGTGCGACGCGTGTTGGAATGGGAACGTTCTGAACTAAGGAAAAGGTCAGGATCAACTATCGCAGCAACTACTGCGGTCGTTCGGGACTTGGGACGGACGAATCCGTTTCAACGTTGGGAAGAAGTTTTGAAAAGTGGGATCCCACTGTGCAAAGTTGTTTCGAACGTTTGAGTGAGGCATCACCCTCGAGGAAAAAGAAAGTGAAAAATGTATTCCGGAGGGATGCTGAGTGATGGTGGAAAACGTGACAGTGAATAGCGTGAGGAATTGAGGCGTAAACAAGTGATAATTGTTATTTTTGGTCAGCCCTGCCGCGGATTTCTGTGACAGCCTCAACTACGTTTAACTGTTTGCTCTGGTTCCTACGAGAAGAAGGTGATCGACGTCGTCGTTGATGAGTGCGGTGGCAACGATTTGCTGCTATGTCTATCCAATTGTGCTGGTTGGAATTATATGAATGCTTATTGGGATGAGCAAGAATAAACAGTGCGAGTGATTGTAGTAAATTGTTGTTATTGGACTTCATACAGTGCCCCATAGTCAAGTGGGTGTTGACTTTACAACTATAACAAAATTACTTGGTGGTCAATTGTCCAAGAATCAAAGTAAGTGTCATTGAAGAAAAACTTTTTTTTCAAATTCCATTTCAATAATTTATTCGTTTTTTTTTTTTCTTAGAAAGGTGTTTATTATCCTCAACTATTTTGATTAGTGTGCGACGTATTATAGTAGATGGTCAAATGCATTTCAAAACAATTATGGTCGGGATTCATGAAGGGTACATACAAAAATAACGTTCACAGTTAAGGGAGGAGGGGTCCAAGATTGTGTGACAGGGTCTAAAAATCTCAAAAAGTAGTGGACGTCATAGTTGAATCACCCCGTAGTTAGGAATTGACCGATCTAATTATCTTAGTTAGTTTGTTTTGCTAGTTTGACAGTTCAGTTAGTTTGGATGCCTATACCATAATTTATTATCAATAATTAGTATTTTGTGCTCCGAAGAAAAAATCTCATGCTCTGCTATCTTCTGGTTCGGGAAATCACTGTCGTTATTAGAGACACCCGAAAGCATGTGAAATTTTTTTTCAAACTTTTCTCAAAAATTCTAAAAGCAATGTAATTAAAAACGCAATGAAAAGGAATTTGATTTATTTCTTATTTTTGTGATTTTTTTAAGCTGTGAAGTCGCATATTAGCAAAAATAACGACGAAATTGGTGATTTGATTCTTTTTGTCATCGCGATGAGAAGAATGTGATGTGTGTTTTGTGAGATGGGAATGTGAACAATTTCCCTACACAATACAAGAAAAGCTCAACTCTGAACTGCTCACCGTTTCTAATGCTTTTAGAATTTTTGAGAGCTTTAAAACATTTTTTAGTACGCTTTCCCTGCATTTTTTTTAAACTGGGGAAATGTACCGGTTTTGGTCAACCCAGAAAAATGCATATTTTCCAAAAAATATCGATCAGTTTCAACAGAGAAGAGAGATAAGGGATATACCTCCTGTTAGAGCTAATAAAATACTCGAAAATTGCTATGCTTTTGGAGTTATGTGAGAAACTGGTCAAATAAGGAACATGGCCAATACTGGTTCAATACTTATATATAATATTCTTTTTTGCATGTAACATAAAATCGCCACCGCCAATAGTAATTTCGAAGCTCAAGCCAGTAGGGCTTCTTACAAAGAGACGGAAAAAAGTCAAACTACGATTTTAAAGAATTTAACGATCACAGAAATAAAGGAAAAATGTGTGCTTTTGTTGACCTTATTGCAATTTAAAAAACTATACTTTTATGTACGTTCATTCAACAAGCGTTTGGAAAGGTGAATCTGTGTTTTCGATCCATCAAAGTGCCCATTTGGAAACATTTGAAAAAAATGTTATTTCAAATAGGGGGAAAGACGGCTTTGGCAGGTTTTGTTCTAATATTGTCAGGGGGGTTTTTGTCGACCAAATTTTATGAAATTTGGCCACAATATTCTTTGATATGCAAAGAATGTTTAGGCCAAATTTGAGCATAGTCGGTCATAGAAAACCCCCTGCCAATAATAGAACAAAACCTGCCAAAGCCGTCATTCCCCCTACATAAACACTGTTTTTAAAACCTTACCGTGGCAACTTTTACAATAATCAAAGTTGATTTTTTTTGCGTGATGCTTAAAACTTTCTGAAATTTTTAATATTTTGTCAAAGATTAACAACTGTTGTCGCTAAGTGTCGACGCTACCTCAACCTTCGAGGGGACATTCAGAGCTTTCCCGGAACGATTATTGAGTAGCACACTTTCGCGGAAAATTAGACTGTCTCAGACAGACTTGATTCTTTTCCAACCAAAAACTTTGTCAAAAACCCTGATTGATCCACCTAGCGATGTTTGTGCCTTTCTTGTACATTATATATACAAAAAAATTGAGTGAGAATTTCTTAGCGTGTTTATTTGTATATAAATCGTAATTTGGCCATAACTTTCGATCCCTTAGTTCGATCTGGCCAATTTTCAATAGAAAATAATGGGACAGGATTCCCCGTCGAATGCAACTTATTGAAAACAAATCGGATCGAGATAAGTGCCTAAAAGATGAATGAGTTTTTTTTTGCGCACATACATACACATACGCCCACACATACACACAGACAGACATCATCTCAATTCGTCGAGCTGAGTCGATTGGTATATAACACTGTGGGTCTCCGTACCTTCTATCACAAAATCGTCTTGGAAGTGAATATATAACCTTTTCTTTACACCTTGGTGTAAAAGAAAGGCAGAACATTTCAAAAAATTTCCCGAAAAAAAAACGATTAACAAGGTGCTGCATACCCGAGCAAAGCTTGAGAGCAAATCAATAACTAATTTTGTTGTTGTGAAATCGCCTAATTTTGATAACTCAGGTTGATATCCTTTTGGTCGTTTTAACGGTTAAAAGATCAAAATCTACAGCAGAAAAATCTTACAGTGACATCAAATCGAAAACTATTCCTGCTATCGATGAGAGCGAATCGAAAACTAATTTTGATATTGGTTCCGATAACAAAATAAGTACACAGTACACACAGGCGTATGCTTCCATTTGACTTCATGCAACGTGTGCGTATATGGCCTTCATTTTGTAATTTTTTCGCCATAAAATACGATATTGTGTTTGCTGAGTTTAGTTCAAACGTTATTTCGCATGTTTTTCCAGCAATTACTTTTTTAGAAGGGATTTCATAAGCAAGTATCTCTGATAATTGTCCCAAGATACAAATCCTTAAATATTTTCCATCTAGAATATTGGACCATTTGGGCAGCGTTACAACCAAACTTCTTGGCTTTTGGTACATGGCTCGTATCTGTAGATTTCTTTCCGTTAAAGCACCTTTTTCCGTTAAAGCATGAAGCAATATATGGATGGCCCCACAAACTTAGCTAATAGGCACTTTATCAGAAGGTATTAATAATTTGAAGGTATTTCAATAAATTGAAATGGTGACAGCGAAAGTGGTAGGGATAAATTGGACACCCTAAGAACTGCTGCTGATTATCAAGTGGCTATCAAGAAATTCTATTGTTCAATGCAGGTGGCTCGAAGCTTATCTTATTGGTTACCAAAGCCTGTTGTGGAAAAAAATTGAAAAATTATTTCAATATGTTATTTTGATCATTTAAAATTAGTCCAAAATAGTTCAATTTAGTTTTGGGCGGGGTAAAATGGTCACTACTAGAAATCTACAGATACGAGCCATGTACCAAAAGCCAAGAAGTTTGGTTGTAACGCTGCCCAAATGGTCCAATATCCTAGATGGAAAATATTTAAGGATTTGTATTTTGGGACAATTATCAGAGATACTTGCTTATAAAATCCCTTCTAAAAAAGTAATTGCTGGAAAAACATGCGAAATAACGTTTGAACTAAACTCAGCAAACACAATATCGTATTTTATGGCGAAAAAATTACAAAGTGAAGGCCATATACGCACACGTTGCATGCAGTCAAATGGAAGCATACGCCTATACATCATTCATCCTGTACACTTATTCGCTAATATGCCTCTTTACTTTGGCCTCTTTACTTACCAAAGTACTACAAAGGGGGCAGCTCTTGTGAACATTTGGCAAGCTTTGCCTACACTCCGGGCGTACAAGATAGGGCGAAGATTTTAATTCGTTAAAATATTTTGTATAAATCCTTTAAAAAAGGTTAAGCAATCGACAAAAAATCCTGAAAATCTTGGAGGGCATTTGAAGAAATTTAATAAGCAATTTTTGGAATATTCTCATAAATAATACGTGAACTAATGAATATGAAGGATACCCGAACAAAGTCTGAAAACATAATGAGAGCATATAAAAAACATATTTTGATATTGATATCAAATCGAAATCATAATTTGTTTTCAAATATGATTCATCATGACTGATTACATATTTTGATCTCATTTTGCTGTTGCTTTCTATATTGCTATATCTATTTCTATGTTGATTTCTAATTGTATGATCTGACATCAAACTGTGTACTTATTTTGTTATCGGAACCAATATCAAAATTAGTTTTCGATTCGCTCTCATCAATTCAATGGGATTGTATAAACTCGTCTTATGACAAGTGAAGACATTCCACTAAAAAGCTCAAAATAATTTTCTTATGAGATATGGATGTTTTCATGAACACGTGCGTTGTATGAAAATATTCGTTCAAGAATGTATAAATTGTGCGAAAATGTGTGTGTGTGTGTATGGAGCGTAAATGGCCAGATCCCCCTTTTCTTCACCTCCTGATTGATGATCCCACTGTCAACCGAACCGACTAAAGTTGAAATTTGAGCTAGTTTATCTCCATTTCTCTGTCAGAACATTGCCCACTCTACCCCCAGGCGACATGACCAATCTACCTCCATGGCTACATGTTTTTCAAATTACACCTAAACTAAGAAAAATGTTAAAAACCTATTTTCGATCAACCAGTTCCGCTTTATAACAAGCAAAATGAACGATGTTAACGATATTTTGGCTTAGAACTACTAGAGTTTTCATGGTTTAAATGCAACAGTGCCAAAATTACATCAAACTAACATTTTGCGAAAGTGCGCAGAATTTTGCTAAAATCTAGCTTTTAAATAAAAATTTCATTATTTGAAATAGCTCGGAGTATGAAATGCTTAAATGTGATTGGAAAATGGAGCATGGAAAATAATACGAGAAATCCATAAACAGGGGATAAACAAGCCGTTACCCACTTTACCCCGCCTGTTCACTTTAAATGCGCTACCCCTACATGTCACATTGAGTAATTTTTTTCAAGAGACGCATTTTCCCAAAAACAACTCAAATATCCAATTTTCTGCAATTCAACTAGACCAGCATGTTATGACAGATGTACCTAAAGATAATAATGAGAAATAAGCAAAGTTTCTCGACAAATTTGAAGTTTATTGTAACAAAATACACATGTATAGTATTGACCCGATTTGGTCACTCCCCGATTTTGTCTACCCCCGATTTTATCACGTTTTCGAGACCCAATTTTGTCACCCCAAAAATTTTTGTCATTCTTTTTATTTCCGTAAATAATACCTCAAACAACATTGATTTTCATGAAATAACTTTCACCGCCTGTAGTTGATTACGAACGACTTCTGAGTATCTGGGAAATATTCTGTAAGTTCACGCATTTGGCCTCCCGACTAGAAGGTCATATCAACATTATATCATCCTATGTTATTATGGTATACTAAATTTTTATAACAAAATTTGTTAGAAACATGGTGCAGGATGTTATTAAAATATCTAAATTTCTATCAAAAACTACACACTACTGGAAACAGAAAACTATCAAATTTTGTTACAATTTTATCATAAAAATAACACATTTTGTTAGAAATTTATAACAGAATCAGATACAAAATATATTGTTTCTGTGCAGTTGGAAATTTTACAGGTCTTTATGGGTCTCCAGATTGTGATCAACAATCATAATTTTTTGTTTTTGTCTGAACAAGAATATTTCTCGAGAACATGAAATTAAATAACAACATTACAAATAAGGCAACCTTCTCAAATTATATCAGCGTTGTGATATCTATGGCTGGGAGACTTTGCTATTTCTATTTAAATTGCCTACTGTTGGGCAATTCGGTGTAAAGCATTTTTCAAATCATATTATGATATAATCCTGTTACAACAAACAAAATTGTATCAAAATAAGTTACAAATATCACAATATGTTAAAATTTCGTTTAACTTTTGTTATGCTCTTCTAGTCGGGCTTTCAAAGGCATAAAATGATTCATATTTGTGGAATGAATTAAAAAAATGGAAATATTTTTTTTTCCAATTTTGTCACATACCCGGTTTTATCACCCCAAGATTCACCAGGGGGTGATAAAATCGGGATATTACTGTATCGCTATTAATGGGAACAAAATGGAACAGACAACGAAAATCGTTGCCTGTAAAAATGGTACATGTACATTTATAAAATCATTCTTAATGGCAGTAAGCTATCTTGAAATTCAAAATAGGGATAAGAAAATTATTTTGAGCTTTTTAGTGGAATGTTTTCACCTGTCATAAGACGAGTTTAAACAATCCCATTGAATTCCACCACTTAATTGTATCTTGACAGATACGTATTTCGACTTGAAGTCGAGTCAAGTACGAGACACTGAAGACGGCCTTACTGTTGAGGTCGAAATACGTATCTGTCAAGATACAATTAAGTGGTGGAATTCAATGGGATTGTTTAAACTCGTCTTATGACAGGTCAAAATAGGGTTCAAATCCGTTGCAACATCATCCATGTTACCGAATTTTCTTTGAAATAAGCTGATTTTAGTGGGTAGAACTGTACATGTACAGCTTTTCCTAGCTGGGGCAGCAGGGATCGTGTCCAAGGGCTTTACGACCCCTCCCCAAGTGACTGCGAGTAAGGGGGTCTGCATAGGATGTGGTGGGGCTTAGCAGTGGGCTATGCTAAATCCCTCCAAAAAAAAAACACAAGTGTCCGTAAGCAGACTCTTTCAAAGCGACTGTGTGCCGCTTACAAAGCACAAGCCCAGAGAGTGCCATCGGCACATCAGGGTTGATTCCAGTAAGATCCTGATTATGGTATACTGGATGCATGTTATTTGACTATGTTTTTGAATATTGCAATATTGTGAAGCGAGGGCTGGTAGTCTGGACATTCTATTCTCTTAGTAAGGCCGGGTGGCACCGACCTGAATCGGCGAATGGGCTAATGGTCAGGTTGTCTTCCGTCCCAAAAAAAACCGTGGCGGGCCTTGTAGCACGTGGTATAATCTTGTGACACAGTTGTCAAACTGCGTGGGGTAGGCTCAGATGCGCTTTCCTGACTAGAGCTGATCTGGCTCTGAACACGAAAGTGTCAACCCTCGCAAGCCAGCAACAATGATTCAACTAAACCAAAAATAGTAGATGGAGGAGCGGTGTCTGGCGGTAAGGAGGTCCCTTTCGCTAGACGAAGTTGCCCTAATCGGTCAACCCAAAGGTCACTGGGGGGAGGCGAAGGTGATGGCCGTGGTGGGTCAGATGAGATGTCGGTCGACGTAAAAATAGACGGCCGCACTCTGACCAAGGTCATAAATTCTCGCTTACTTTTTCAAAAGTATCTAAGTAACATTTTTTCATGAATTAATTTGAGTACTGCAATCAAAAGCTTTCATATTGGTCTGTAGATTGCGCTATTCAAATTAATTCATGAAAAAAAAATGTTACTTACTGAGGAGAAGGAGTCGACGGTGAACCAGGCGGTGAAGGCCAGGAAGGAGGCCGAATCAGAGTTTCGTCTCCTTACTGAAGAGAAGCGGCTGGCGGAGAGCCAGGTTGCGGAACTCTAAAAGCGTATGGCCATCAGCGGTGCAACCCCGAAGCTAAGTAAGGTCACGCGGGTGGCGGACCTGAATGTAGCTAATAGGATTACAGTGCCGCCTAAGAGGAGAAATTCGGAAACTCGCCCGGAAAGGATTGAGCGGACAGTTGGCTTTAAGGATCAACGGAAAACAGTGCCTCCGCCAAAGAGGGTAACTGAGGACCGCCGGGAGGAGGACCTGCCGTGGACGGAGGTCGTGAATCCCAAAAAGGTGAAGTGGAGTCGTCAACAAGCCGCAAGGAGTGCGCTAAATGGAGTGGACTATAAGATGCAACGAAAAGCTCTCCAGTCTAGGAGGAGATATTTACTGCATCCGTGGAACCCGAAAAGGCGAGATGCTTCTCGTCTTGAAGCGGGATGCTGCTCAGAAGAGTTCTGAGTACAAAAAGTTGACAGTTGTTGGTCCTGGGAAATGGGGTTAAAGTTAAAGCCCTACGCACAGCTTTGAACATCCAGTGCAAGGGCCTGGATGAGATACCCGAGGCCGGAGACCTGGTACTGAGAGATCATTGCAATGTTGAAATCCAGGAATCCGCGATTCGGTTACGCAAAGGCAATGCGGGAATGCACGTTGCCTCATTCCAAATACCTGTGGTTGAGGCCAAGAAGGTGCTGGAAAAGGCAAAACTGAATGAGGGGATTGTCGGTGTGCTCGTGGAGCACAAGCCAACCAATTCAGGCCTGTTACAGGTGCCTTGGTCACGGTCATAAATCCTATCCGCATTAAGCTATGCCGAAGCTGTGGAGCTGAAATACACCAAGCTCGCACCTGTCAGGTCTGTCCCCCAGGCACAGACAACAGGCATCTTACCGCTGCTCAGGTCTGTCCGGTAGATACTACTATGATGCAGTGAACACCATGCTCACCCCGACAACAAAAGGTCATTGCGGTTACCGCGCGGTGTTTGTTGTCGGGGTACTCGTCTCCTACGCGAGTTTATGATACAGACCGATAGGTTACTATCATAGCTTGTGGTAGACGGGTGAGTGATGAGGTTACCACCATTCAAGTCGATGTGTAATAACGTCGTTAGCATAGGCATGCGGAGGATACGGGCTGGCGGTTTTGGTTTTAGATTTTCGTTAACCCTTGTTCAAAAAAAATTCAAATAAAACACGTTTTCCTGGCAACGAAATTGCCATTGTGATATATACCAGAAAGTTTAATGTGCGTATCTTCAGATTTTGTTGTCAAAAATTGTTATTCCCTTACTAAATCTTTGCAAATGGTAGGTGTAAAAAAAAACTCAAATTTGACAAAAATGGTGTACTATGGTGGTGACGTGGTGTACTATCCTGGTATGTCAGCCACACTCCGAGAACAACTCCATCGCTGCTTCAAATCGGCGATTCGTTTTGTCCACAACCTTCGTCGTCGAGATTCAACCGCTGATGTACGGGCTACTATTCTTGGACACGATCTTCCATCCAACTACAGGTATCGCATTTGTTGTTTCATGAAGCAGGCCTTCGATGAAACACTCTCAGGATACTTATTGCAACGCCTACAACGATCACAGCAGCAACGTACAAGAGGATTTAACATACCTCGACACACAACATCCAGCGGGAAAAGTGTTTTAGTATTCGGACCATCATGCTGGAACGGATTACCATTAGAAGTAAAAGGAGAAGATAGAATATACGCATTTAAAAATGCTTTGAGAAGAGTAGTATAAACACTTCACAAATTTAGTTATTTTTTTGTTTAGCTCCAATGTATTATCCATATATATAGACTTCCTTGACCTAATGTACAGTGATAACTAAAAAGTTGTCGTACCCAATAAAAATTACAATTACAATTACAATTACTAAACACAAGTGCCGGGTTGTGCGTAAATGCATTCTCACTTGTAAAATATTAAACAAAATAAAAATAAATAAAAACACCTAAATTCGTCGAGATGTGTCAATTGGTATATAACACTAAGGTTCTCCAAGCCTTCTATCAAAGGTTCGGTTTTAGAGTGATCCCATAGCCTTTACGTATACTCGGTATTCGAGAAAGGCATAACGTACCATGTAGGGGAACTGTTTTATTTTCCATCCCACACAAACATATGATTCTCACCGCAAGAACCGAAAGAAATACAGCACCAATCTCGTCGCAGCTTTCTGTTAACATGCGTCCTCACTCCTCACTTCTAAACAAAAATCACAATTACTTTGACGGGATGAACACAGGAGCTATGGGATGAAATCCAGGAACAATTACCCTAGTCGCTTAGTATACTGCCTCAACAAATCCGTAAAACAACATGAGAAAACGTAAATTCATGCCCTATAAACGAACTTGCTTTCTAAAAAACCAAAAGTTGTGATGGTGTACTTAAGAACCTGTTTTTCAGTTTTATTCCATGGCAGATGCATATTAATGTAAATTCTAGTTTTATTATTTTGCAGTTTGCTGCTGCCCACAGTGGTCAAACGACTTTCTTAGCCAAATGTCCAAACCGAGTATCCAAAGAGCAGTTTGGAATTTTAATATCAAATGGCGAAAAAAAAATGAATGAGAACAAGTTTTAAGCCGCCCGGTCCATCGCATCTTCGCGTTGCTTGGCAACCTTGCTTAGAATATCGTAAACAGGATTTCATCGAACGAATAAAATTTATTAATTTATTGGAATGTCTAGTCCCATGATTCTCTTGTATATGAGGCGCGATGAATTGGTTTATTCTTTCTGGATTCGAAAATGTCAAGCAAGAAGAAGAGAAACACAAATAGAAATAAAACCAATTTTTTTGCAACCATGAACCCAGAGTTCATGCATTGAAAAGGAGGGAAAAAATGATGGGCAGCAGTTCGGATGCCGCTTGGATTTGATTGGACGCAATAAATTTTGATTGTAGGAATGTTCATTATGATCCAGTTAGACTTGTTTCTGAAGTTGAATTTGAAAACATGCATTATTATGAACTTGTGATGCCGGTGATTTTTTAAAAGGTCAATGTTTATTTACAATTTAAATGCGCTACTAACTGGTCTTACATATTTAGATATTGTACCGCTCATAAAAGTTGTTATTCTGTTTCAATGCACAATACTTTAACGATTATTGATCATTACTATTACTACATAAATCGCCAGCTGCTGAAAAATATCTAAGTAGTGGAATCGCTTATTGATTTTCACTTTAGTTGCATGATGCGTCGCATTATGAGAAGTTTTGGTTTCATTCCTCCGTATTTAGAAGACTCTCAAGCGTATTGTTGGACGTAATGTGGCCAGATTTTGCTTGGACCAATCCGGGACACCCATTATAGATATTAAATTAAATACATTTTTTGTTACAAACACGAATTTTCTCCTATGAACTACACTGACCCCACAATCATGGGTCACACACTAATATGGGTCATTTCCATTTGATCAACATGCAAAATTGAGTGACTAATAATTGTTACAAAGTGACCCATATGTGTGGGATCAGTGTACAACACTTAGTATGATGCTAACTATCCGATTTCATAGAAACAAATATCCAAAATCTTTAGACTCTTCAAATGAAAGGAATAAGAAATGTTTTACTATCTAGACCTTGTGGACGTGCGGTTAGCATATGGTGCGAAATAATATATCATAATATACATATTGAGGCATTCCACGGGGGCATGTCAGTCGATCCTGGGCGACCATTTCGAAAATATTTGAAACTCTGCACAGTTTTTCAATTTCATCTAAATCGACATTTTTCGATATCAAATCTTCATATTGAGTCACGACTAACTTTTCAAAAGGGTGTATGTGAAAATGGTTCAAAAATATTTAAAAAGCTGCACAGCAAAAACGGAATGTTCGATTGTTATGATTTTTTCAGCAAAGTTAGACAACTAAATGGTGATTCTTAAGAAAATGTGCACAGTAAAAAAAAATTTTTTGCCTTTAAAAATATCATTTTGTCACAAAAACTCAAATATCTCAAAACCCTATCTTTTTTCGAACGTAATTTTTTAGGGAAAACGGTCCATTATATTTGCTATCTACCATAAAAATTTGGTGATGGTAAACTAATAAACAAAAAGTTATGACATTTCAAACATTTCACAATTTTCACATTTAGTAAAAAAAATTTTTCTGTGTAAGTTATTTCGAGAATTGCAGTTTGATGCAGATTTTATTGTTAAGGGACGTGATTTCAACAAGTTGTTTTCATGATATTTTGATTTAATTATTCATAGCATCTATAAGAAACTTAGACACGATCCAGTGTTGTGATCAAAAGTATTGATAGTGTCATAATTTTCATTGCACGTGACTGGCGAAAAATTCTTTTAATAGTGTTGAAACCTGTTGATAATAACGTTGATAGAAACATATCAGAAATGTTATTTTTAAGACAAAAGCTGCAAAATCAAAGATTTATATACACGTGTACGTCTATAGTTTACCTGCAAAAAATATACCTCTTAGAGAATAGACTTTATGATCGGGAGGAAACAGGTATCTTCAACAACAACAAATGCATGATAGGTACATACCATGACAATGCTCACGAAAAAGCAAAAAAATTACTACTAATAAGGTTGTTAAAGATCTTATAGTAATTTTTTTCTTCAGTCAAGCAAATGACACCAAACTAGTCAGTAAAAACTTAAAAGTGATTTTGTTTATTGAAATATTATGAACAACATGAGTAGCCGCTTTCTCAACTGTTGTAGGCCGTTTGATGGAAAAAAGTGTTCAAAAGAGTTACGAAATCTCACCGAAAGCACCATAGATAAACTCAACATCGAGTTCGGGTCACTATACTCACGGCAGTGTGATTACGTCGCGCTCGAAATATAAAGTTTTTTCGGTGTATATTACGGTCGAACCATCAATCAAACCTATCGGATGCGTAGTGGCTAATGTGAATTAGTGGAATCACTAAAAATCTGATCAAGATCGATGGAAGATCAGCAGAATAAACGAGTGTGAAGTGTGTGCTAATCGTTCCTACGTAGGTACGATAAACAAACATCTCGCCGCCGCGCTGTTGTTCTCTGCTTGCGAGTGTGCATTCATATATCTGCTTAGTGCGACCCGAGTGGTGAGAAGTGTCGTGAAAAGAACAAACCATATTTTTCGGGTTCTGACTAAAAGTTTTGCAACGTAGTAAAAAGCGTTTTTGAGGGTTTTAAACGTTGCACACACGACGTTGAAGGAGCGTAAGGTAGGAAATCATTTGTTATTCTACACTTTAACGTTCTGGGGTAAACAACGGGTGACCGTTGTTATTCTTGGTTTCCAACGTCCGCCGTGTATATAAGCAAGAAAGTGGTAGTCTAGGGTAGGGTGGTAATGGCGGCCGCAAGTAGCGGCGATCCTGGCGGGTCAAAAGAACGTCAATGGCCCGGATTAGACCATTCGACTACTGAATTTGGAAGTCTAACATATTTGCAGTTGATCCCGAAAAATGAACACCACCCGCTACCGGAGGATCCTTTCATTATTGGGATATCGGTAGAAAGAGCTTCAGGAGGACCAATTGTAGGAGCATCGACGGAAGCAAGAGGAACTAAATACACACTAAAAGTTAGGAGCCAGGCGCAGGTTACCAAGCTACTAAAGTTGTCCACTCTCATCGATGGAACAGAAGTCGTCGTTCAGGAACATCCGACACTGAACATAAGCCGTTGTGTAATTTCTTGCTACGAGATGATTCGCATGGAAGAAGATAACATCAAACAAAACCTCACTAGCCAGGGGGTCATACGAGTGCAACGAATTACTCGGAAAGAAAACGGTTTGTCAGTCAACACATCCGCTTTGATCCTTACGTTTAACAGATGCCACTACCCACAGCATGTCAAGGTTGGTCTCCTTCGCGTAACAACTCGTCCTTACTACCCCAATCCTCTCTTGTGTTACGGTTGCGTTCGTTTTGGTCATCCTCGTGTCCGTTGTCCTGGTCCGAAACGTTGCTTAAATTGCTCCAATGAACACGAGTTGGCAGATGACGAAGAATGTAGAGAAGCTGCTCACTGCATCAACTGCGGGGGAGCTCATAGGCCTAACAACCGACAGTGTCCAGTTTTCAAAAGGGAAATGGAAGTGATCCGGGTGAAAGTAGACCACAATTTGTCTTTTCCAGAAGCACGCAAACGAGTAGAGGCAGGAATAGGAAGTTATGCCGCAGCCGCAGCCCAGCAGAGTACCGACAACAAGAAAATAGAAGAACTGATAGCAAAAATGAAGGAGAAGGATACTCAGATTTCCAAGCTCTCTGAGGATATGAAAAAGAAGGATGAGAGAATAGCAATGATGATGTCTCACATCCAGAAAGCAGATGCAGAGCTGCTGAAATTCCAATCGAAGCAACCAAGCCAGCCAATCTCATCGAATGTGAGCACCCACCAATATCGTAAACAAACAGACGCAGCATTCCCCCAAATCCAATCTAAGCACCTAAGTCAGCCAATCCCATCTACTGTAGCGACTCACCAACATCGTTCAGTAAAGCAGCTTAGTGAATCGCAAGTATCCGGACCCTCTGCTCATCTCAGAAATAGATCACCTGTGATAACGGAAACTAAAAGCAACGAGAACGTGAAGAAGAAAAGCAAGCGACAAAACCGAAGTTCCAACAACTCGCAGAGTCCACCGCCAAAAAGAACAGTCGAGAAAAAAAACAAACCCGATCAGGAAATGGACAGCAACGACGAGGACAGTGAGATCGAAGAAACTCCCTCTAATAACAATTTTCGATAAATCAAACTCCTGCAATCGACAACCGGACGGTAATACTCACCTGACAAACGAAACAAACCACGATATCAATCGGCTTGAAGGGCGGGAAAGTGTAGTACCCCCTTCACTCTCCCACACGAGAGCGCAGCAGGCTGGAAGATCCATCCGGGACGTCATACCCCAACCTGTTGATGGAGAATCCCCCTCTGCGGTCGATTATGAAGAAACTGAACGAACATCCTGCCCTCCTACCGAAGCACCATTCCATTTCACACAACACACAAAAAACGGTCCCGGAACAAGCAAGAACAGCACTATATCCTCGCCAGTAGTTTACCATCCCTCTGACGACACAATACTCCGCGACATTCCTAGCGCTAGTGGCGCTGTAGTTTCTAGTAACTGGTTTGGGGAAGAAGAGAAGAAAGTAGCTTCCCCACTTCCTATCGGGGAAGGGTCTGATCGGGGGGAAGAGAACGGTACCAATGTGGATATTCGGTTCTCGCAATTCTCCTCCCGACTTTCCACCAGTGAAGTCCGTTACCAACAAGAAAGCAGCGAAGAGCAACAACTACCTCGTAACCGAACCGTTTGCGTACCAGTATCCCACTATCGGCGTGGGGAGGGAGAGCGTGGAGTAACCTCTCTAGAACGAGAGTGGATATCCGGGGGGATGCAGGTGGGACCAGTCACGAGCGTCTTACACCTTCTTCTTCCTCCTGGAGTTCAGTCGATCATCCTGCACCGTCATCTCAACCGTCCTCATCGGCGTCGTCTACTACTTCTCATAACGACTCCGCGAAATGCTTTGCATTACAGTGGAACATTCGTGGCCTACGCTCCAACATCAATGAATTAAAGCTGCTGATTAACCATCATGAACCAACTGTGATAGCTTTGCAAGAGACTAAGGCGAATAATCGAGTAGTTTCCCGAGACTTCGTTGGAAAAAACTACAGTTTGCTACTAGAAACTGGAATCCGTCACTATTGGCAGCAAGGTGTAGGCCTTGCCATACGGAATGGTGTGCCTTTCGAACGCATCAACATACACTGTAATCTCCAAGCCATCGCAGTTAGAATTCACCTTCCGACACCGATGACGGTAGTGTCGATATACGTTCCTCCAAGTACCTAGAACTGCCAAAGGGAATTGAACGAATTACTGGATCAACTACCGACGCCATTACTGATTCTTGGGGACTTCAACGCCCATCATTCTGTGTGGGGATCTATGACAACAAATACATTTGGTCGTTTCATCGCCGAGAAAACGCTAACTAAACAATTGATTATATTGAACGATGGATCACATACACGCATTGACCCAGCAACGGGATCCACATCAGCTTTAGATCTTTCAATATGTTCTGAGATGCTAGCATCGCGATTCATTTGGAGGATTCTTCCGGATACCCATAACAGCGATCATTTTCCGATCACGGTCTCTGCTCCTAGTTGGTCGACAACAGCAACGAAGAAACGGCGATGGCTTTACGATCAAGCGAACTGGACAGCATTCGAACAGCTCACTGCAAGCAGTATAAGACCAGGCAGCCAAATCGATGTGGACGAGTTCGTGGAACGCATATTGACAGCAGCAAATTCTAGCATACCTCGAACATCTGGTCGTGTCGGTAAAAAATCGGTTCCATGGTGGTCCGATGATGTGAAAATAGCGATTAAACGGCGAAGAAAAATGCTGAGGTCATTGAAACGCATCAAAGCAGCAGGCACAACTGATGCACTCATACAGTTCCAAGAAGCAAAATCGGTGGCGAAGAAAGCAGTGAAAGATGCAAAGAGTGAATCGTGGAAAAATTTTGTTGGAAAAATATCCCCAAACAGCACAACGGCAGAAATGTGGCAGGCAGTCAATACTCTGAGAGGTAAAAGAAAAACTAGTACGGCTGTCATTAAACGGCCCGATGGATATACAGACAATGCGGAAGAAGTTGCGGAAGAACTTGCAAGACATTACTGTGAGAGATCGGCGACCTCAAGCTATCCTCCATTGTTTCAAATGGCAAAGGAAAAGGCCGAACGAGTTCGCTTTGATTTACTACCAGAGACTGATAATGACTATGACTCGGACTTTACCCTTAACGAACTTCTGTGGTCACTCGATAAAGGTCGCAGTGAATCTACAGGACCAGACTCAATAGGATACCCGATGCTACGACGACTGCCTCTGTCTGTAAAGACTGTATTGTTGGAGCTACTAAACGTGATATGGCGAAGTGGTGTTTTCCCACCCAGTTGGCGAACCGGCATAATAGTACCAATACCGAAACCAAACTGTTCTGAAACCGGTCCGGCCACATTCCGGCCAATAACTTTAACAAACTGCATAGCAAAGGTGTTTGAACGCATAGTAAACAGAAGATTGACAACGGAGCTGGAATCACACGGAAGGCTCGACAAAAGACAACACGCTTTTAGAGCTGGTCACGGCGTGGAGACTTATTTGGCTGAATTGGACAGGTCACTGCCCAGCATCGACGAGCATTGTTTAATAGCATCGCTAGACCTGTCTAAAGCATATGACACCACTTGGAGATTTGGCATTTTACGAACCCTGCGAAAATGGCAAATTGGTGGACGCATGTTCAACATATTGAACAGCTTCCTCACTAATCGATCCTTCCGCGTAAGCGTAAATGGAGTTTTCTCTCAAGAAATGCAACTAGAAAACGGTGTTCCCCAGGGCTCCGTGTTGTCGGTAACTCTGTTTCTGGTAGCAATGCAACCAATTTTCCGCAAAATCCCGCATATGGTAACCGTATTGCTATACGCAGACGACATACTACTTTTGGTTCGAAAGAAAAAGGAACAACCTTTGTATCGTGACCTTCAAAGAGCAGTTAAAGCTGTCTACAAATGGGCAACAAGCGTTGGTTTTCAAATCTCCGCAGAGAAATCAAAAATCTTCTACGCCAGCCCTAATGCTCGTCGCGAACCTAAGAGTAACATATGTCTCAACCAGGTGGCAATACCGAAAACAAGGCAACTGAAAATCATTGGCGTAACACTTGATCGGACGTTGACCTTTAAACATCACTGTAAACTGACCAAAACCAATTGTGAATCACGGATGCGCATCATGAAAATGATAGCGGCTAAACTTCCCCGCGGCCAGAGAGATTGTCTACTACGCATCGGATCAGCTACAATTACATCACGCCTCCTTTACGGAATCATCTTAATCAGCAGAGCAAAGAACGAAGTTATACAATCTCTTGCACCTGTGTACAACAGTATGGTCAGACTCGCATCTGGTGCGTATGTTACGAGCCCGATCCCAGCCATAATGGCTGAAGCTGGTACGCTACCTTTCGACCTATTAGCCCTTCAAGCCACAGCTCGCGCTGCTATTCGGGTATTAGAAAAGGATCACCGAAACGTCGATCTACCGGTCGTGAGACGAGCCTCTGCCCGACTCTTGGAGGTGGTTGGAGTGCAAATCCCAAAAATAGCAATGCTATCACGTCTTAGCAACCGAAAATGGCTTGATCCAAAGCCCCGCATTATATGGGATGTGAAGCAACAAGTTAAAGCAGGAGACTCCTCGGCAGTAGTACGCCCCATCGTACAAGATCTTCTAAACAATCGCTTCCGCAATGCTGTAGCTGTGTATACAGACGGGTCTAAAGCAGATCATTCCGTTGGGGCTGGAGTTTTCAACGATCAAATACAAAATTCAATAAGTCTTCCATTGCACTGTAGTGTCTTCTCGGCAGAAGCCTTCGCAATCAAATCCGCCATCAGCAACTGTACAACCAACAATTCCGTCATACTCTCTGACTCTGCTAGTTGTCTTCTAGCCATTCAAGCAGGGAAATCAAAGCACCCATGGATTCAAGAGATTGAAAAAATGCTACGAGATCGTCCGATTCAACTATGCTGGATCCCTGGCCATGCTGGAATACACGGAAATGAAGAAGCAGACCGACTTGCCAATGAGGCACGTAGCAGACCACCACTCGACATTCCAACTCCGGGACATGATGTATCTAAATGGATCAAACAATACATTCGTCATGAATGGGACTATCGATGGACAAATATGAGGGACGTCAAGCTGAGACAGATTAAACGTGCAACCGTCAAATGGTCGGACCAGGCAAACTCCGCCGATCAACGAGCGCTTACACGACTCCGTATCGGCCACACACGCCTAACGCATGAATTTTTGGTTAAAAAATCACCTCCACCAGTGTGTGAATGCTGTGGAACAGTTTTGGATGTCCGCCATATCATCGTACAATGCAGAAAATATGAAGATGCACGGACAAAACATGGAATCGACCAGTCCAATCTTGGGGCTATACTACGGAACGATGCCGACAGTGAGAAGCGAATATTGGAGTTTCTACATGAGACGAACCTGTTTCAACATTTATGAATAAAGTATGGGAAACAACAATGGTGCTGAAAAAGAAAAATAAAAGTGATGCAAACAATTAATGAAAAAGTGAACAAAGACTGAAAAAGTGCTACCTTGAGTGATAAAGGAAAGGACGAAATAATTCAAAGTGAACTTAAAAAAGAAACAACGTGAAGAAGAAATCGAGTAATAGTGTAACTAAAAACAGCGTTCAGGAGAAATACAACGAGAGCAGCCTATGGAGAAACAAGCGGAACCAATGATGCAACTAACAGATAAGCAATACCATACCCATATACATGTATAAATTATTTTTTTATGATAACATTTGCGTTTGACACGAATTCACTGTAATAGTGTAAAGTGTCTTAAATAAAATAAAAAAAAAAAAAAAAAACCATAGATAAACTGAAAGCGACTGGTTATGCTCCAATGTCCACATTGAATACAAATTTACGCATTTGCACGTCCTGCCGTCTAAACGTTGACAAAAGAGCAATCTGTATATCATCGGTTGAGCAGAGCGCAGGAAGTTCGAAAACGACAGAAACTGAGGAATTGCCAGATGTATCGACAACAACTGAGGAATTACCAGAAGTATTAAGTGCTGAGAGCCTTGCCACCGTACCATCAGCGAAATCTGTTTCAACAAATCAATCGGAAGATGAGTGTATCCAAAAGGTCAACATCGAACGCTTTAACGAGGGCATAGCTGGGATAAAAGTGACTCCGATTAAATGGAGTAAGATGGACTACGTTTATTACCCGGAGAAAAATACCGTGAAATAAACGAAGCTGTACGAAGAAACCTCTTCAAATTAGGGACCTGATGATGTGGAAAATACAGACTACGATGAGGTAATTATAAATATGAAGGAAAGGTTCTCGAATGCAGCCACGACAAGGAAAGAAAAATTATTGATTTTGTCGATGCTGCCAAGTTCGTGGTCTATTCAGGATGCCATTGATGAGTTCAAAACCAATAGAAATACAGTAAAAGAGGCAAAACAATTGAAGAATAACTGTCTTTCAACCAAAAATACTAGGTCTAGTACTGCATTAACAGATGAGACAAAAGAAATAGTAGTTCAATATTTTGAAGATGATGAAGTAAGTCGAGCTATGCCTGGTCAAAAAGATTATGTATCAGTAAAAAGATGGAAAGCGTCAAGCAATCCAAAAACGATTAATGATGACGACTTTGAAAGAAGCGTACACACGCTTCAAGGAAATTCACGATAATATTAAAATAGGTTTTTCCTCATTTGCAAGCCTTCGGCCAAGGCAATGTAAGCTTCTTTCCAATTCAGGAACACATAATGTGTGTGTGCACAACCCATGAGAATATTAATCTTATTTTACATAGTTTGAAAAGAATCAATTTAACAAAGGATATTAAAATGTTAACTGGTAGTCTTTGTGTGAAAATACAACATCAAATTGCTATCTACGATCTTGTTCGGATTGTCCAGATTCTTCATCATTGGAAAATACTTTATTCGCTGAGTTTGAAGAAAAATATATTGATCAGTTATCATTTGAGCAATGGGTGACCACGGATAGGTGTGACATAGAAACTATTGTAAAACCTGTAGATGAGTTTGTGTCATATTTTTGCTTGAAATTAGAAAGTTTAATCCTCACGATTTCATTAAAACAGAACAATCCAGCTTTTTAAAAATACGAAAAATACATTACAAAATAATGAATTTTTAGTCATTTGTGATTTTTCTGAAAATTACAGCTTTGTATTGCAAGATGAAGTGCAGTCCCATCACTGGAACGTACAACAAGCTACAATTCATCCATTCGTTATTTATTTTAATGGAAGTACGCAAATTGAACACTTAAGTTTTATTATAATTTCCGAAGATTTAAGTCACGATTCAGTATCCGTAAACTTGTTCATTGAAAAAATGATTAACTTTTTACGCGTTGATAAGCATAAAGAAGTCAAAAAGATATATTTCATGTCTGATGGAGCAGCGTCGCAGTACAAAAATCGTAAGAATTTTTCGAGCCTATGTCAATTTAAATCAATGTACGGAATTGATGCAGAATGGCATTTTTTGCTACATCACATGGCAAAGGTCCTTGTGATGCTATTGGAGGAACAATAAAGCGCATGGCCACAAGAGCAAGTTTAGCCAAAGAACATGAGCATCCAATTAAAACTGCGAAAGAACTTTTGATTGGGCAAATCGTAGAAAAGAAAAAGATTTAACCAAATTATCATTTTGTTTTACTACTACTGAAGAGTACGAAATAAAGGCTTCAGAGCTCAGCGAGCAATTTAATAACGCGAAAACGATCCAAGGAACCCAAAAATTTCACTGTTTCATTCCATTGTCGGAAAATAAAATTAAAGCAAAACTATACTCAAACTGTGTTGATAATAATTCAAAAGTGTTCAATATTTTAAAAAATTTGAATAAAAATAAATAAAAAATAAGTATTAATAAACTGTTTTCATGATATCATAACCCATACCAAAATTCAAACCCAAAACTCTTAGAGTTTCTATAACAACATTGTGTAACTGCCACATTTAATTTAATACTTAGGATAATATTAATTCATTTTTATTTATTTATACATATAATATTTATACATATAATATACATAATATCGATGAATACATAAATATGGAATATCATACAAACAACTTGTTTAACTCACGCAAGGCCCTTAACAATAAAATCAGCATCAAACTGCGATTCTTGAAAAAAAATACACGGAAATTTTTTTTTTGTTTACTATGTGTGAAAATTGTGAAATGTTTGAAATGTCATAACTTTTTTGTTTATTAGTTTACCATCACCAAACTGTTATGGTAGATAGCCAATATAATGCACCGTGTTCCCTAAAAATTACGTTCGAAAAAAGATAGGGTTTTGAGATATTTGAGTTTTTGTGACAAAATGATATTTTTAAAGGCAATTTTTTTTTACTGTGCACATTTTCTTAAGAATCACCATGTAGTTGTCTAACTTTGCTGAAAAATCATAACAATCGAACATTCCGTTTTTGCTGTGCAGCTTTTTAAATATTTTTGAACCATTTTCACATACACCCTTTTGAAAAGTTAGTCGTGACTCAATATGAAGATTTGATATCGAAAAATGACGATTTAGATGAAATTGAAAAACTGTGCAAAGTTTCAACTCAATAGAAAATCATGAATTAAAAATTTTCTTAAATTTTGATGCTGTTGCTTGGAATCGCTCTATTATGAAACATGTTATCAGGGCCGGAAGGGGGCCCCGGGGCCGACAGCTTGTGGGGGCCCAAAAAGTACAAAAAGGTTGGTTTTGGTACATAATAAATCCGGCCCTGCATGTTATGTATTATGAGGTGTCTTTTGCTTTAGCGGTTTGCTGATTTCGTAGATCTCTAGAACTTAACAGATTTAAGGATGCTCTAGATGTTAAACATTTTCTGATGTCTCATTTTTCCGAGATTCCGGAGCTGACCGTCCAATTCAGACAATGATATCATTATTGAATTGTGTTGAGACAATAGTTTAATGTGAAATAAAATTGTTCTGTGCCTTTGGTGTTTTTTCATATGTTTTGCCTTTCTCGTACAACTAAGTTGTACCGAAAGGGCTATCATTTCACTCCGAAAACGAACTTTTTATAGAAGCCTCTGAGACCCATAGTATTATATACCAATCAACTCAACTAGACGAGCTGTGCACATGTCTGTCTGGCCGTGTGTATGTATGTGTGTATGTGTGTGTGTGCGGTAAGACGCGCGGCTACAAAGCAAGACCATGCTGAGGGTGGCTGGGTTCGATTCCCGGTGCCGGTCTAGACAATTTTCGGATTGGAAATTGTCTCGACTTCCCTGGGCATAAAAGTATCATCGTGCTAGCCTCATGATATACAAATGCAAAAAGTCGCTAGGTTGCGAAGGCCGACGGAGGTCCTTCGTAGCTTAGTTGGTTAAAGCACCAGTCTAGCGTACTGTAGGGTCATGGGTTCGAGTCCCATCGAAGGGAAAGTGGTTACCTCCAATACATTTTCCAAATCAATATCTTCCACATAACGTACATATTCACATATGAGTTTCAAACCATTGTAAATTAACGTCCAAGTCGAGTGGTTTAATCTCCGGAAATAGGCAATTAACTTTGATTGAACCAATGCCTCATGTCAAAGCACATGCCTGCCTGCATAATCTTTTCAACCCGTTTCGGTCTGACCTAGAAATCGAAATTGAAATAACCCGTGTAGGCTCATTTTTCGTCCGATTGTCATGAAATTTTCAGGGAAGAAGCGTCATCATGTGTATTTTTTGGTTGATTTGACCATGGTGCCAATCCGGCCGGATTTATTAAGGGGGGGTCCTGGGTCAGATGCAGTCAGAAACGGGTAATTTTTTTAAACCATTGATAAATGAACGAAAGTGACCAGAATGCCGATGCAAACGTGGTCAATCATCATTGACCAGCATCAGAAGTTAGTTTTGATACATTTGAATCACCAGGACATGGTTCCGGGTGTTCCGGGAACCTGGTTCCCAAGGGTATCCCTGGGGTGGTGGACACTTTTCAAGTGGACACAACCCAGTCTTGCGACATATCTAACTTCATGGTTTTGGAAGAGAATCCTAATAGATGAGTTTTTGGGAGGTTTTGGACACATTGGCCACATCCGGAAGTGTTCCCGGGAGCCTGGTTCCCTCAAGGGAGTGGACAAATTTTGATTAGCACCGAAACCCATCTTGCGACATATCAAACTCCATGATTTTGGACGACAAGCTCAACAGATGAGTTTTTGAGAGGATTTGGACACATTGGTCACATCCGGAAGTGTTCCCGGGAACCTGGTTCCCTCAAGAAAGTGGGCAAATCTTGCCTAGCACCAAAACCCATCTTGCGACATATCAAACTCCATGATTTTGAAAGACAAGCTCAATAGATGAGTTTTTGAGAGATTTTGGACGAGTGTTCCCGGGAGCCTGGTTCCCTCAGGGAAGCGGACAAATTTCGATAAGCACCGAAACCCATCTTGCGACACATCAAACTCCATGATTTTTAAAGAGCTTGTCTTTCAAAATCATGGAACTTGGTGTATCGCAAGATGGGTTTCGGTGCTAATCGAAATTTGTCCACTTCCTTGAGGGAACCAGGATCCCGGGAACACTTCCGGGTGTGGCCAATGTGTCAAAACCTGCCAAAAACTCATCTATTAGGATTCTCTTCCAAAACCATGAAGTTTGATATTTCGCAAGACTGGGTTGTGTCCACTTGAAAAGTGTCCACCACCCCAGGGATACCCTAGGGAACCAGGTTCCCGGAACACCCGGAACCATGTCCTGGTGATTCAAATGTATCAAAACTAACTTCTGATGCTGGTCAATGATGATTGACCACGTTTGCATCAGCATTATGGTCACTTTCGTTCATTTATCAATGGCTTTTAAAAAAATGACCCGTTTTTGACCCGAAATCAAGTCATGTACCAAAAAAATACACATGATGACGCTTCTTCCCTGAAAATTTCATGGCAATCGGACCAAAAATGAGCCTACACGGGTTTGATTTCTAGGTCAGACCGAAGCTGCAGCTCAAAATGGATAGGATTTTCAAATAAAAGCAAAATAAGCATAAAAAATCACTGTTATTAGACCCCTTTTTACACAAAAAAACGCCCTTCCCGTAAGGTATCCGCCCACCTATAATCAATCTTTGGTAACGTCCTTTGTGGGGGCGGGGGGTGGTTTCCGAACATTTTTTTTTTCGAAAAAAAAATTTCTTATGAAAATTTTGTCTCTGAGGGGGGGAGGGGGTTATCCCCAAAACCACCCCCGTGGCTACGCCACTGAAATTATCTCTCGAAACTGCCTAAAAAATCAAAAATTGCTCAATAAGAAATTTATAACGATTTCAATTTGAGGTCAATTTGAGGCCAGAGCACAGACAACGTAAGTTTTTTGATAAAAGCACACTGTAGCTCTTATTTTCAAGATTTTTCGAGCATTTGCACCTAAGAGACAGATCTCGGCGAGTTTTACCAAACTACCAAAAATTAGGAGCATCGGTTGAAAACTAAAAAAATGACAGTCTTTCGAAGTGGCCTGGGGTAATATTGACCCCAGAGCACAGACAAAAGGTTAAAAGGTCTAAAAGTGACCCAAACATAATTTTACGATGTATGAATATTTATAGAAATAAAATCTGTTTTCCTAAGGAAAGCAACGTTAGATCGATCAATGTTAGCTGATAGAAAGTGCATGTTTTTTAGCCGTAACCAGGGTTGATCTGCAAATTATAAAACGCCGAAAATGACAATTTTAAACCCCCCCACACCCTCTATCGCAACTTTGATCTTGTTCTTGAAAAAGACTTGCGCAATCGCCTTATTGAGGTATTCGGTTCCAGAAGCTCATTTATCGTTTAAAACTTGGTGCCTCCAGATTAAACGCGACGTGCTATGCGACGTCACGTAAAAGAATATTGATGAACTGTCAAATTGCGCTGTCGCGTCGCGTCGCATCGCGCCGTCGCGTTTAAGTGCCCGCCAGAGTAAACGCGACGTGCGATGCGACGCGACTCACGTAAAAGAATAACAATTATTATTAATGAACTGTCAAATTGCACTATCGCATCGCATCACACCGTCGCGTTTACTCTGGCTTCACCCTTACCCAGCCAAAGTTTGTTGTTCTCAAACGCTCAAACGCACTGATCACTTGCCTTCTAAAACCATTCGAGCTTTAAAGCCAGGAATCGACCATTTTGAATACCACGTGCTTTTTTTAGTAGGGGAAGAGGCCCCAAAAAGCCTAGTATCTACAGTATTTGGCATGGCTGTAATAAAACTAGACTAAAAATTATGTAGGTTAGGCAAAAAAAAATGTCAAAACATATCATAGAAAGGTTGGAAAAAACGAAATTTTCCACATTTTGATGAAACATCCAACATTTCGGCGAGGCAAAACGCAAAGTTGAGCAAATCGTGAAAAACTAAAATTGTTGAACTTTGCATAGGCAGTTCGGAACGCACATTCTCGCCTACTATGCAGGACAACGTCTGACCCGGCAGACTAGTCTATATAATAAAAATGAAATGGTCTGTGTTCGTATCCGCATAACTCGAAAACGGCTGGATGGATTTTTTTCATTCCTTCGGCAGGAATGTTGGTTTGCGTTTCCGACGGGTTTATATGATATTTCCTCATCACGAGTAGGGTTGAGTAAATCGTGAAAAACTAAAATCAACATTCGTATGGATATTTCATATGGGCAGTTCACAACGCACATTTCGGCCTACTATGCAGGGTCGACTAGAATCATATGCAAATTCCTTAGGACTGAACAGGAGATTTGGCTGAAAAACTCGTCTGGCCGAATAGGTTCATCTGACCGAAAATGCCGTTTGGCCGAAATGGTCATTTGGCTGATAATGAGAAAACGACGCTTTCAGCCGAAATGAACCTACTGAAAGCGTCGTTTGGCCGAACTAGACGTTTAGCTGAAAAAGTTGAATGTCCGAATACGTCATTTGGAAAAAATTGTCGTGTGGCAGAAAGGGCCATTTAGGTGACGGGTCGATATTTTTTACCATTTGGCCAGCCGACTTGCTCAGCCAAGTGACATTTTCGGCCAAATGCCAATGCCACAATGCCAGGTTATTTGACCAAAATGGTTGTTTGGCAAAAAGGGCCATTTGGCCGAACAGGTCGACATTTTTGGTCACATTATCCGCCCAGCAAAAGACATTTCCTTCCAAACAACCATTTCGGTAAAACGACTTTTCCTGTCCTGATGATGCATTTCAACTTTAACTCAACATTTCAACAAAATATGGTCCCCAACATAAAATGAGCGAGAACAAAGCGTTGGCTACTCTTTCAATAACTGGTGCAATGAGAAGCACGCCGAATAAAGCGCTAGACACTTTGCTCCACGTGCTACCATTGGATCAATTTATTCAGTTAGAAGCAGAGAAGAGTGCTTTGAAGATCAAAAGAGATTCAAACCTCTTCGAAGGTGACCTAAAAGGACATCTTAGTATTCTAAACAAAATAAATATTAACTCACTTATCACAAACAATGATGACTGGATGAGGAGAAGATACAATTTTTATCGTTGTTTTGATGTAATTAATCTTGAGCGAAATACATGGGCAAACGGTGGACCAAATCTTCGCTCAGGATCAATTGTATTTTACACCGATGGTTCAAAGCTGAACAATCAAGTTGGAGCAGGCGTGACTGGCCCAGGGATAAATATTTTGATTCCCATGGGCAAATGGCCAACTGTTTTCCAAGCTGAAGTTCAGGCTATTCTTGAATGCTCTAAATTATGCTTACGCAGAAATTATAGGCATTCAAATATTTGCATAATTTCTGACAGTCAAGCAGCATTGACTGCTCTGAAATCAGCAACATGCAGATCTAAACTTGTTTGGGAATGTGCTCCGTCACTCCAAACCTTGGGCAGTCGTAACAAAGTGAACCTGTATTGGGTTCCTGGACATTGTGGCATTGAAGGCAATGAACAAGCTGATATGATGGTCTGACTTGGTTCTTCTCGACAATTCATAGGTCCCGAACCATTTGGTGGTGTATCTGCGTGTTCTCTTCGAATGGAACTCAAATCTTGGGAACATTCTAAAAAAGAGGGTATCTGGAAAAAACACCTTGACTGTGAGGTAGTCTAAGCGTTTCATCACACCAAACATATTTATCACTAGTGAAATTTTAGATCTTTCAAAGAAAGATCTTAACACAAACACAGGCCTTATAACAGGCCATTGCCCGAGCCGATATCACATGAAGTTGTTAGGAAAACTTCAAGATAATGTATGTCGTTTCTGTGGCATACATTTAGAAGACTCGGATGTTATGCAATTGTCCGGCAACTCTCAGAAGTTTGGGGAACAAGTCCCAATATGGTAGTACGATTCATCAGAACCATAATTCCGCATTGGGATAACGCTGGTAGTTAAGGTAATGCAATTGCTCTAAATAGTAATGATGCGTCAACTTGACAAAGCTAGATCAAATGGGGCACATATCACAATAGATCTAATAAATGGTCGCAGTGATTAAAATACCCAACTAGGAGAAAAAATAAGCGTTTTATCAAACCCCAAGGTGGGGGGTGCCAATCCGAATCAGTTCTTTTTCATCTTCCCTTTTTTCCCACTCAAACTCCCCTTTTTTTCCATTAAAAAATACATACATTTCAAAATGGCGGATTAATTTAAGAAAAACAGTGATATCTCTGCTATCCACCAATGTATTCACTTGGTTATACAAAGACGGGAATACCACCTTCGACTAGAGGTCGTACAGACTGAACACTAAACACCTAGAATGAGACAACGGACAGGACCACATGACACCCAGTGGACCAGTGGAGAGTTTTTCGATCACGAAAAGTTTTCTCCTTACCGGGGCGGGAATCGAACCCACACTTCAAAGCACATGCGTTTAGACGATTGACATCGCTAACCGCACGGCCACGAAGCCCTCCAACCAAAAAGTGCATTTTTTATGCTCTAAAACTTTGTAGAGGACGTTCCATCGATATAAATTAAAACTAAAAAGTAACAATCAAAATTTTAATTTTTATGGTCACTCTAACATTATTATTTGAAATTATGATAATTAGTAATACAAACGACGTACAACAATGGTTTCTTAGGCAAAGTGTCTCAAAATTAAATAAGGTACAACTTCTTAGAACATCGTACAATGCTAAAATTAGAAATATAGAAGTTAAAAATTTTATCTCAAAATGTAGTGGGACCACCCCAAAGGTGAGCATAATTTTTCCCTCCTAATTTCCCGGCGTGGCCCATCGTGCAGGCTAATTGTTCTGATCGGTTCACACCGCAGCATCCTTTTATTTTTGCCTTTCTCGTACACTAAGTGTACGTAAAGGCTATAATACTGCTTCAAAAACAAAATTTTGATAGGAGGCCCGGAGGGCCGATGTTTATATACCGATCGACTCAGCTCGACGAATTGAGGTGATGTCTGTATGTGTGGATGTATGTATGTGTGTGTGTGTGTGTATGTGTGTATGTGTGTATGTGTACAAATTTTGTAGACACACTTTTTTGAACTTCCCATTGTCCGATTTGCTCGCAACAAGTTGCAGTCGACGCGGAATTCAGTCCCATTGTTTGCTATTGAAAATTAGATCCATAGCTCATCGCAATCTGGAGTTATGGCCAAAAAACTGTTTTTGCGTATAAAAAAATAGCAAAATGTTCTACACTGAATTCTCCTAGATTCGAACTGCTGACCTCTTGGGTGGAAGGCGCTTGCCATACCACAAAACCATCGAGACACACATGGTATGAGTAAATATAAGTTGTACAGTATTCATCAAATTGGTATACGTTCATTTCTTTTCAAAGCCACAGAGTTCACTCTGCTAGGGTAACGGTACCAATATTGGAAGTATTATTGAATCAATGAAAGAAAATATATTTGATAAAATCAATAGTGGTTCTAAATTGATAGTTTTAATGCATTAACTGATAGACAAACTTTGAATTTGCTAGAAATGAATTGGATTCATTTCGCCTTGATAATTAATCTAAATTTTCTTGGAGGTAAAATGAACTCATTATACTGCCGTCGCAAGCATAATCGTCCAATATTGATTTTGCATGGAAGAAAATATGGAACAGTTACGCTTGCGGCGGCAGTATAGGTAGGAAAGCCAATTTGTTGGGGAAATTATTGTTTTCAATTAGTATTTATAATGGCATAATTACAACGTGTTGCTTCAAGTAAAGCAAACGTTGAGGAATGCAATGATGAACAATATTAAGAACCCATTGTCTTCACTGAAGGCATGATCCTATAAGTGTTTATTTGGGTAACCTCTAACGAAGAAAAAACTGTTCAATAATTAATAACGTTTCTCTTTACTAAATGTAATCAGGCCCATTTTTTCTATTATTTTGCTATCATGCGCTCGCATACCCTATATACGAGTGAACTTCTCACGTGGCAGCTATTTTTGTGGCGTTCAATCAGCGTATGGTAGCGCAGCTGGTGTACGTGAGGACGCTATGCAAGCACATTTCGGCGGGAGCGAACGGCATTGCATTCGCTTCAGTCGCTTGCCGTCGGATGAATATCGCAAAAGGAAGCATCACCAACACACCGCTTTGGCCCTGACGGAAGCGAGTAAACAAAATGGGGGCCGGGTGATGCTTTTTTATTTCACCCGGTAAGGGATATAAGGCGTCAATTTCAAAATGATTGTTAAAACGTTAAAACACATTTTAGCCGAAAATAGTTAGATTTTTCGGGTTCGAAATTTAATTTACTTTTAGATTGGCAACATGAAAGTCTAATTATTTCGATTAAACAACATGTGTAGATATGTAGCCTAACATATAGGTGAAGATTTCGGCTATCTGCTGGTGTTGGATTGCGTGGGAGTGCTCTCGGCTCTCAGATTTGACAAATCGATGTTTTAATCTTAAACGCAGAGAAGTCGTTTTAAAAATTTAGTATTGAGTTATAGAAAAGAAAATTGTTTATAAATATGTTTTCGAAAAAATGAGAATCGAACGAGCGTCGAACTTAGACTCTCTGAGTGAGAGGCTAGAACGTTACCCTCAGCTATCTTTACTCCTTAGATGAGCGGTGATCGAAGTATAACAGGTTATACGCAATTTGCACTGATCATCGGCTGCTTGTGCATTCGTGCGGCAACCCACCGGATGCTGTGTTTAGGTTCCGTGGCATATTTAAATCATCTGACATTGAAAAACATATACTATTGAGTCTACGTCATGTGCTTTTGTGTCAATTCATTCAGATATGTCACCTAATATTCATAGTGTTTTGATGTGCAGGGAAGCAACATCACTTTCAACGTTTAATTTGAATCCTCTGTAATGCATTCTTCCTGCCGTTACAGCAAATAATCTATATTGGCACAGTATATGTAGAACATGGCTTTTCTAACAATTAGTTTGTAAATAAAACAATTTATTTTAGTAAATGGTTTTGATTTTCTACAAATATTAACCTACTATATTCCTACCTTTTCGCTTGCATATCTTCTGTGAGGTTTTGATAGTTAATTAATTCATGCTATACATAAGTCCTAAATCTTGGACTTCGCTAGACCAATTAATTGGAACCCCATTCATAGTGATAACATATATGTTTGAAGTTTTCAAATATCACTCGGATTATGTGGGAGAAGCTGAGTTTTGGAAGGATTCGGAGAAAATGTTCCATTCTTGCAAGTCAACGGAAAATGTATCCAAACTTTTCTACAATCCAAGCATGTTTTTGGATCATGTAGTAAACTCAGTTCGATCATTTAGTTTGTCGATGACTCATCTGGAGGTTAAATTTCAAAACGTGTCTTATGGTGGACTTCTGGTGCGAACATTTTTCGACAGCTCTGCCCTACAGTTTGTTGTTTTAATTTAACTAATAATCGATTTAAAGCACTAGTTTGTAATAACTTATACTGAATTAGTTATTATTAGTCAGTATAAGTTACTGCAACTAGCGCTATCATTTTGTTATTAGTGCAAAAGAAACAACAATGAGGCAGAGTTGTATAAACCTTCGCACTAGAAATGGTGGACATCACGTTTGAAATTCAACCTTTGGAATGAGTTATTGACAAACTACTAAATGTATAGGTTTGATAATTATTAAATTAATTAAGTATAATATTAGGTATGCAATCAGTATGATATAAAGTATTATACATTATTGGCCCAAGTATGCTGATTTAGGTAACACCAGCTCTGTCACGAGTAATCTATCAGATTGTGTACATGGATAGTTTACCTGTATGGAGTGAACTGGTAAATAATTTTGGATCTTTTGGATTTTGGATACAAAAAGCAAATTAAAATTAATTAGTTCTAATTCAACCTTCGTACCATCACTGTGAAATGCTCTCCATATGAAAAAAAGCAACCATAGTAGAATTATCTTCAGATTTTATAAGGTCGGATCTAATTCGTTAATTTTAGTTGAAAAATGGTTGAATGTCAATGACAAAACGAAGCTGCTATCAGCAAAAAATAAATTCTTACCAATCATACAATTTAAAACAATAATTTTAAAAGGCTAGCTTATTGATTGGGCAGCAGCCTAAGCTGGATTCTGACTTCAAACTGGGAAGTACTCGACTGTTTGCCAACTGGAAACATTTTTGTTCTATATCCCGGGATTTTTTGTAATACTAAAATAAAACGTCACTGCATTCGCTTCAGTCGCTTGCCGTTGGATGAATATTGCAGAAGAAAGCATCACCAACACTCCCCATTGGCAAATCACCCCGGCAAGGGTGAAGGGCGTCAATTTTAAAATGATTGTTAAAATGTTAAAACACATTTTAGCCGAAAATAGTTAGATTTTCGGGTTTGAAATTTAATTTTCTTTTAGATTGGCAACATGAAAGTCTAATTATTTCGATTAAAAGACATGTGTAGATATGTAGTCTAACATATATATGTTATACTTCGGCTACCTAAATACTTCGGCTACCTGTTGGTGGTGTTGGATTGCGTGGGAGTGCTCTCGCCTCTCAGATTTGACGAATCGATGTTTTAATGTTAACGATGTTAAAAATGTGGTATTGAGTTATAGAAAATAAAAATTGTTTATAAGTATGTTGTGGCAAAAAATGAGAATCGAACGAGCGTCGAACACAGATTCTTTGGGTGAGAGGCTAGAACGTTACACCGGAGCGATCTTTACATCTTAGATGAGTGGTGATCGAAGTATAACAGGTTATATGCAATTTGCACTTATCATCGGCTGCTTGTGCATTCGTGCGGCAACGCACCTGGTGCTATGTTTTTAGGTTCCGTGGCATATTTAAATCATCTGACGTTGAAAAACATATACGATTGAGTTTACGTCATGTGCTTTTGTGTCAATTCATTCAAATATGTCACCTAATATTCATAATGTTTTGGTGTGCAGGGAAGCAACTTCAGAATCAATTTCAACATTTATTTTGAATCCACTATAATGCATTTTTCCTGGCGTTGCAGCAAATAATTTATTATTGTCTTTATTAACGAGGTTTTCGGCCCTAGACCGGTTCACCTCATAAACAGCAAATAATTCATATTGGCACAGTATATGTAAAACATGGCTGGTCTAACAATTAGTTTGTAAATAAAACAATTTATTTTAGTAAATGGTTTTGATTTTCTATAAATACTTACTATATTCGTACTTTTTCGCTTGCATACCTTCAGTGTGGTTTTTGATTGTTAATTAATTCATGCTATACTTAAGTCCCAAATCTTGGACTTCGCTAGACCAATTGGAACCCCATTCATAGTGACAACACATCTGTTTGAAGATTTCAAATAGCACTCGGATTATGTGGGAGAAGCTGAGATTCGATAGGATTTGAAGAAAAATTTCTTTTGGCAAGTCAATGGAAAATGTACCCAAACTTGTCTACAATCCAAGCATGTTGGGGAGCATGGAGTAATCTGAGTTCGATGATTTAGTTTGTCGATTACTCATACCAGAAGTTAAATTTTAAACGTGTTTTATGGTGGACTTCTGGTGCGGATATTTTCGACATTTATCCTCTGGAATGAGTTATTGACAAACTACTAAAGTATCAAACCTATATTACTAAATGATCGAAAACATCCTTGCTATATTCATAACAAATTACTCAAGGCAATCAACGATTTTTGATTTCCTGATAGAATAATATCAGGTATGCAATCAGTATGATATAAAGTATTAGACATTATTGGCCCAAGTATGCTGATTTCGGTAACACCAGCTCTGTCACGAGTAATCTATCAGATTTTGTACAGTGATAGTTTACCTGTCTGATCTGATAAATAATTTTAGATCAGTTCATTATAATATATACAAAACAAATTAATACGAATTAATTTTAATAAAACCTTCCGTTAATCACTCCGAAATGCTCTCCATATGAAGAAAAGCAACCATAGTAGAATTCCTTCAAATTTTATTAGGTCGGATCAAATTCGTAAATCTTAGTTAAAAGTGGTTGAATGTCAATGACAAAACTGAACTGCTATCAGTAAAAAATGAATTCTTATCTATATGAAGAATCATACTATTCAAAACAATAATTTTAAAAGGCTAACTTATTGATGGGTGCCAGAAGCCTAAGCTGGATTCTGACTTCAAAACAAGAAACACTCGAAAGTTTGTCAAATGATCAACATTATGGATCATATATCCAAAACTATGGATCATATTACCGAAGTTTTGGATCATAATCACGATAAAAATTGCGCAAAATTGTATTTTTATGGATCAAAATGTAGTTTTCTATGGATCATTTTCCAAATGGATGATGGGAAAATAGCAGGAATGATATTGTTTTCTTGATCATTTTTAAAGGTACATACTTATTTTCCAATTATTTGGTTTATTTTTTAGCTTAGTTATGTTTAGTTATGGATCTTAAAATTATTTTTTGGATTTAAGGTAGCGTTTTATGGAACATTCAGATGTTATTTATGGATCGTTTTCCATTTTTCTGGATCGTTTTTGTGCATTTAACGGTACAAAGTAAGGCTGCCATAAACAAATGTGAAAAATATGTTTGTCAACCCTTTTGAACGAGCGAGAAAGGCATCATCACCGCTAGGTGGTTTAATCAGGGTTTTTTGGTTTCAAAATGATTTGCGGTTTCACATATGGCTGTTATCAGTCAATAATATAGGAAGGTTGTTTTTGAATAATTCAAAGGATGGTCTGACACAATAAAACGAGATAAAATTTTTGACGAAAAAGGTTAATTACCAAAAACAAAAATCTGATGCAATGCCAAAGCATCAGATCATCATTTTGCAGCTTCAAACAAGATTTTCAGCAGTTTCAAAGTATCGTGCAATAAGATAAGGATGCCTTTCAAGAATTTCTAAATTTAGTTAGAAGAGATATAAGACGTGGATGTTATTCCTTAAATTCTGAAAGATTTTTTTTTTGCAGATACCGAAGACATTGATTTGAAAAATAGACCTTTTTAGTGAAATGTTTCTTTTTCTCATAAGACTTAGTACTATCCCATTTATTGCTACCACTTGATTGTTACTTTACAGATACGTAGTTCGACCTACAGTACACAGTTATGCCGTACATATAGTGAATTTAAGAACATTCTCATTTTCTTCGTATTTACCTTTTGATTTCGTCTTGTGACAATGCTTTCCAATCCGAAGTGATTTTCAAGCCTTGAATCGTAGAGTAACTAGTTAGGCTTGGAAAGCACCAAATAATTTGACGGAATACGAAATTCTAATGTAATAGATGCTCAAGAGATTAATGAAAGCTTTGAGGATTTTTAAAAAACTCTTTTTTACCTCTGTGTGTAATTCGGAACACACCAAATTTCACTAGCGTATAACAATAGACTTAATGTCAAATTTTCGTGCATTGACTAATCTAATTGTACCTCCAGATATTTTGTAATTTCGCAAAAGCATCCCTAGCATTCTTGATCCATGGTTCCGCGGTCCGACGCTAATTAGCTGCCCTGATATTGCAAGTTTGGAACCTTCCCCACTGTCAGTCCGGCTACCAACGATTTGGTCTTGTTGACGATAATGGTGAGACCCACCGTGTAGAGTTCAGCTAAATTTGGATATCAGAAGTTGTTCAGATGCAACATTATAATAGGCTGCCACAGCGGCCCACGGTTTGGTACACGGTCAGTAATAATGTAACTTAATGTAGTGATGTCAATAATGTATTTAAATTAGTTGAAGAATCGACTGAACGAATAAAGTTTTTTGACTGGAAAGTCAATAATTTTATTGTATAGAGTCTTATTACTTACCGCTTCAACAAACGGGCAAATAGTATCGTGAGGCTTTTGCTGTGGTCATTGATTTGTACCTTTACACAAGTTTCGTGGTCCATCTCGACGCCCCTCGCTTTTGTCAGCCCTTCCCGATACAACTTTTTGGCGTGAAATTTGGTCACTCCGTTTATATTGTTCCGGTTCAAAACTAGATCCGCCTTCTTCGTCGTATTGCCGATCGAAAGATTCAGCTGGAGCTTGAACAGATTCAATACCTTTCCGGTTTTCAACGGGTCTACTGTTTCTTACTGCCTACTACCGTTTGAGTTTTCTTGAATAAGTTAAAATAGGTTTTGACATATTGATTGATGAAAATAGCTTTTTTTCACTTAATATTCATAAATTATCGACTATATTTGCAATATTTTACTGATCTTTACGATCATATATGTTTTTGTTTTTCTTTAGACCATATTGAGTGTTTACATGATAATACTTATGGTTGATGGACAAGATCAACAAACGTCTTAAAAAAAATAACAGTTCCCAATAGTATTTATCTGAGATATTTATATTTCAAAACGTTGCAGTCGTCATCACAACTAGAAGCATTAACTTATTTCTATAGATGAAAATAAATTGGTTGGTTAGTCAACAGGCAGTGATGCATGACGCATTGGATAACTTTTTTGGCGCCTCCTAATACTAACATCATCATAGCATCAGCCAAAGGTCGTTATCAAAAGTCATCGGTTAGTGGTCGGCAGTCTGAACTGAATAAAGCTGCAACCAGTTATTGCTGCCTCATCATTACAAGGCAAATATTCAAAAAGTCATCTTTATAGTTTGGTGAATTGGATTATCCTTTACAGCGTTGTTAAGCGCATCGGCTTTGCTAGGCCTAACATTTGAACCGTAGATTCCGCCCACGCAAATCCCATTTTCAGAGCCGCCTATCGTCTTTAGAAGTCTAAAGAAATTTAATCTTTTCCTACTTTTCCAGAAACCAAAGCAATGGCGTTTGATCATGATTCAACAATTTGAGAAATACTGCATCCACGCTGATGATGACACTCTGATCAAGTCGAACGCCTCGGATTCGCCTTTCGGCTGAGCCTGTAGGTGATTCGGGAAATTAACCAGTGCGGTGGATTCTCATTTGCAATGCAAATGGAGCAACCGGCGCGATAGACCGATAAGAAGAACCGAACAATAATAACAAAATGCTGGTGGTTTGATAGCATTGCGAATTGTTTCAAGATCAACCAGTTTTATCGGGAGTAGGGTTATGCGCTAATTCGTCCATGGCGCTAGCATTCGTCATATCAAATTCTAAATCACTAAATACTCGCGAATCGTAAACTAAAATAATGAACTAATCATCTGGCGAGATAGAAAAAAGTGTACACTACGATCTGCATTCATTTAAATTACATTCCGGTGTTACTTACTTGAAATACAGTTAAATTTAACTTTGCGGCTGTGACTTTTGCACAATTTCCTAAGTTATCCGTGCGACGAAGGAAAATCCAGTTCGTTCACTGCTGTAGAAGACGCGCAACACCGTCACAAAAATCAACGTAATTCACTGATTTTCACCGCACTTTTTCACATAAATTTTTCACTGCGCACTAAATAAAAGCAATGTTCATTGCTCAAGTGAAAAATAATTGTAAAATAACTACCGGAAGGCGTTCAAATGATCTGTTTTTTCAAACTTTAGAGCGTTTGAAATTTATTTTCTTCGTCGCCTTGTTTATAGTCGAAAAACGCGTTGCCAAACTAGCGGTTTGAACTGAAATAATCTTATGTTACACATCTGATAATACATCATGCAGTCAATAAAAGTGGGTTTTTCAATTATTTTTCGCTAGTGTAATAAAAGAAAAGTCTTCCAAATAAATATTTTTCATACACACTCGTCATTCACACTAAAATTTTCCACTATTCCAAAAGTTTGAAACAGGAGAAATAATTTCATAACAGAAATCTGTTGGCAGCACTACCCACGTACATATTAAGCATGTGTGTTAGTTATTTGACAGACTGAGGCATTTAACTGAATGGCAGCACAATCAAAACCATTTTTATGCGGTCGAAATGGGATTGCAATAGGAAATTTTTGTTAACTGGAACCGAAAATAAACTTTTAAGTTAGACTTTCAAAATTGACCGAAATGATAGTTATTCTGCATAAAGTCACAGATAAGTCGTCCAGTTATCCAAGAAATGGCTTGAGCTCAGGAACAAAGATTTGCAGTCCTGTTTTAAGTATGGTACATGCTCCTTGTGGTACAGAGGAAGAATACGTAGATGATCAATTTTCCGGTTTCAAATATGGTACATGCTCTCTGTAGTACAAAGAACAGAATGCGTTCACTGCATATGTTCTTGGTCATCCAAGAAATCCCTGGAGTAAGGCCTTTCGATCTACACGCGTAACTAAAAATCAATTTTTCGGTTTCAAATATGGTACATGCTCTCTGTAGTACAGAGAACAGAATGCGTTCACTGCATATGTTCTTGGTCATCCCAGAAATCCCTGGAGTAAGGCCTTTCGATCTACACGCGTAACTGAAGATCAATTTTCCGGTTTCAAATATGGTACATGCTCTCTGTAGTACAAAGAACAGAATGCGTTCACTGCATATGTTCTTGGTCATCCAAGAAATCCCCGGAGTAAGGCCTTTCGATCTACACGCGTAACTGAAGATCAATTTTCCGGTTTCAAATATGAATTTTCAATGCTCTCTGTAGTACAAACAACAGAATTCGTTCACAGCATATGTTCTTGGTCATCCAAGAAATCCCTGGAGTAAGGCCTTTCGATCTACACGCGTAACTAAAAATCAATTTTCCGGTTTCAAATATGGTACATGCTCTCTGTAGTACAAAGAACAGAATGCGTTCACTGCATATGTTCTTGGTCATCCAAGAAATCCCTGGAGTAAGGCCTTTCGATCTACACGCGTAACTAAAAATCAATTTTTCGGTTTCAAATATGGTACATGCTCTCTGTAGTACAGAGAACAGAATGCGTTCACTGCATATGTTCTTGGTCATCCCAGAAATCCCTGGAGAAAGGCCTTTCGATCTACACGCGTAACTGAAGATCAATTTTCCGGTTTCAAATATGGTACATGCTCTCTGTAGTACAAAGAACAGAATTCGATCACTGCATATGTTCTTGGTCATCCAAGAAATCCCTGGAGTAAGGCCTTTCGATCTACACGCGTAACTGAAGATCAATTTTCCGGTTTCAAATATGGTACATGCTCTCTGTAGTACAAAGAACAGAATTCGTTCACAGCATATGTTCAAGGTCATCCAAGAAATCCCTGGAGTAAGGCCTTTCGATCTACACGCGTAACTAAAAATCAATTTTCCGGTTTCAAATATGGTACATGCTCTCTGTAGTACAAAGAACAGAATGCGTTCATAGCATATGTTCTTGGTCAACCAAGAAATCCTTGGAGTAAGGCCTTTTGATCTACACGCATGACTGAAGATCAATTTTCCGGTTTCAAATATGGTACATGCTCTCTGTAGTACAAAGAACAGAATGCGTTCACTGCATATGTTCTTGGTCATCCAAGAAATCCCTGGAGTAAGGCCTTTCGATCTACACGCGTAACTGAAGATCAATTTTCCGGTTTCAAATATGGTACATGCTCTTTGTAGTACAAAGAACAGAATGCGTTCACTGCATATGTTCTTGGTCATCCAAGAAATCCCTGGAGTAAGGCCTTTCGATCTACACGCGTAACTAAAAATCAATTTTTCGGTTTCAAATATGGTACATGCTCTCTGTAGTACAGAGAACAGAATGCGTTCACTGCATATGTTCTTGGTCATCCAAGAAATCCCTGGAGTAAGGCCTTTCGATCTACACGCGTAACTGAAGATCAATTTTCCGGTTTCAAATATGGTACATGCTCTCTGTAGTACAAAGAACAGAATGCGTTCACTGCATATGCTCTTGGTCATCCAAGAAATCCCTGGAGTAAGGCGTTCCGATCTACACGCGTAACTGAAGATCAATTTTCCGGTTTCAAATATGGTACATGCTCTCTGTAGTACAAAGAACAGAATTCGTTCACAGCATATGTTTTTGGTCATCCAAGAAATCCCTGGAGTAAGGCCTTTCGATCTACACGCGTAACTAAAAATCAATTTTCCGGTTTCAAATATGGTACATGCTCTCTGTAGTACAAAGAACAGAATGCGTTCACTGCATATGCTCTTGGTCATCCAAGAAAACCCTGGAGTAAGGCCTTCCGATCTACACGGGTAACTGATGATCAATTTTCCGGTTTCAAATATGGTACATGCTCTCTGCAGTACAAAGAACAGAATGCGTTCAGTGCATATGTTCTTGGTCATCCAGTAAATCCCTGGAGTAAGGCCTTTCGATCTACACGCGTAACTGATGATCAATTTTCCGGTTTCAAATATGGTACAGGCTCTCTGTAGTACAAAGAACAGAATGCGTTCACAGCATATGTTCTTGGTCAACCAAGAAATCCCTGGAGTAAGGCCTTTTGATCTACACGCATAACTGAAGATCAATTTTCCGGTTTCAAATATGGTACATGCTCTCTGTAGTACAAAGAACAGAATGCGTTCACTGCACATGTTCTTGGTCATCCAAGAAATCCCTGCAGTAAGGCCTTTCGATCTACACGCGTAACTGAATATTAATTTTCCGGTTTCAAATATGGTACATGCTCTCTGTAGTACAAAGAACAGAATGCGTTCACTGCATATGTTCTTGGTCATCCAAGAAATCCCTGGAGTAAGGCCTTCTGATCTACACGGGTAACTGAAGATCAATTTTCCGGTTTCAAATGTGGTACATGCTCTCTGCAGTACAAAGAACAGAATGCGTTCACAGCATATATTCTTAGTAATCCAGGAAATCCCTGGAGTAAGGCCTTTCGAAATACACGCGTAACTGAAGATCAATTTTCCGGTTTCAAATAAAGTACATGCTCTCTGTAGTACAAAGAACAGAATGCGTTCACAGCATATGTTCTTGGTCAACCAAGAAATCCTTGGAGTAAGGCCTTCCGACAACAACGTTAGTCGTGAAATACGAAGGCGCATCATCTGTGGAAGTCGGGCTTACTACGGGCTCCAGAAGAAACTGCGGTCGAAAAAGATTCGCCACCGCACAAAAAGTGTAATGTACAAGACGTTAATAAGACAGGTTGTCCTCTACGGACATGAAACATGGATAATGCTCGAGAAGGAATTGCAAGCACTCGGAGTATTCGAGAGACGGTTGCTTAGGGACCATCTTTGGCGGTGTGCAAGAAGACGGTGTGTGGCGGCGAAGAATGAACCATGAGCTCGCCCAACTCTACGGCGAACCCAGTATCCAGAAGGTAGCTAAAGCCGGAAGGGTACGATGGGCAAGACATGTTGCAAGAATGCCGGACAGCAACCCTGCAAAGATGGTGTTCGCTTCCGATCCGGCAGGTACGAGACGGCGTGGAGCGCAGCGAGCGAGATGGGCAGACCAGGTGCAGAACGACTTGGCGAGCGTGGGGCGTATCCGAGGATGGAGAGATGCGGCCACGAACCGTGTATTGTGGCGTCAAATTGTTGATTCAGTGTTATCTGTTTAGATGTTAACTAAATAAATGAAATGAAATGAAGGCCTTCCGATCTACACGGGTAACTGAAGATCAATTTTCCGGTTTCAAATATGGTACATGCTCTCTGTAGTACAAAGAACAGAATGCGTTCACAGCATATCGTTTTAGTCATTCAAGAAATCCCTGGAGTAAGGCGTTTCGATCTACACGGGTAACTGAAGATCAATTTTCCGGTTTCAAATATGGTACATGCTCTCTGTAGTACAAAGAACAGAATGCGTTCACTGCATATGTTCTTGGTCATCCAAGAAACCCCTGGAGTAAGGCCTTTCGATCTACACGCGTAACTGAAGATCAATTTTCCGGTTTAAAAAATGGTACATGCTCTCTGTAGTACGAATAACAGAATGCCCTCACAGCATATGTTCTTGGTCAACCAAGAAATCCCTGGAGTAAGGCCTTTCGATCTACACGCGTAGCTAAAGATCAATGTTCCGATTCCGATGTTCCGATCTGAAGGCCTCCACTTCAGGTATGACGTCCACTACTTTTTGAGATTTCTAGACCCCCCCTCCCGGATGTGTCAAGCGGTGGAGAAGTGGAACGCAGTCTCGACTGCAACCACTCAGATTGCCTGCAGCTTGCAGAGAATCTGGCGCGCCGAGCAACAATCGACAAGCATGACTAACTTGTGATTGGTAAGTTAGAGCGAAAGTGCCGAACGCGAAGAAGTGTGTGAATGGTCTGCCCATGCAGAGGTAATGGCGCAGCGGGTGGCAACCGAGATCGTCACCTCGAAGCATGGCAGAAGGGTGAATGAATAGGTGTATGTATGGACTGCACACGCTGCGCTGGGAGTAGCGCAGGAATGTTGGTTCCTACGACTACTGATACCCCGCGGCGTGGCAGAGGAGTGTGGGAGAGCATCCAAGTTAGTCTCACATGGTACGAAAGGAATGAGTTGAGTCGTGTTGAGCTAGTCTCATATGGCATGAATGAGGTGAGTCAGACTCACATGGTATGTCAGAAGTGGGAACCTAAGCGAAGAGTCCCACAAGGGATGCCAGAGGGAGTGTTAGGTCGAATGACTCGAGTAGTATGTGTCAGCGCGAACCGAATGAAAGAGGTGAGCAGTCTCACATGGTACGATAAAGGTGGGTATAGAATTAGTCCCACACGGCATGAGAAGGGTGGGCACAAAAGTTAGTCCCGCACGGCATGAGAAGGGTGGGCACACAAGTCAGACCCATAGGAGCGTTAGCGTGTGTGCAAGCATGGAGTGTATGAGCATGAATCAAGGGTTTGGGTGGGCATACAAGTTAGACCCACATGGCATGAGAAGGGTGGGCACACAAGTTAGACCCGCACGGCATGACAGAGGTGCAACAGAGTATGTAGGGTGTGTTTGAGGGTGCGATAGAGCGAGCACCCAAGTCAGTCTCGCACGGGACGGGTGCCTGTGTGAGCGAGAACCTTCTATAAAAAGTTCGTTCTTGGAGTGAAATGATAGCCTTTCGGTACAACTTTGTTGTACAGAAAGGCAAAAATAATGGGCACATTATATATTCAAAACAGGCCTTTAGATCGTTGGTTACGCGTGTCGATCTGAAATGATCCACTTCAGGTATTTCTTGGATATCCGCGAACGGCTCATATACGCAGATTCTGTTACTGTGAAACCTCCATGAGTCGATATTAAAGGGACCTTACATTTACAAAACCATCTTGTAGATCATTGGTTAAGCATGTAGATCTGAAGGCCTCCACTTCAGGTTTTTCTTGGATATCCGCGAACGTCTTCCATACGCAGATTCTGTTATATGTACTACAATGGGTACATAACATTAAAAAAACAAGCCTGTATGTCATTGATTACGCGTGTAGACCTGAAGACCTCAACTTCAGGGATTTTGTGGATAACCGTGAAGATCTTCCATACGCAGCTTTTATCATATGTACCACAATGGGTATATCACATTTACAAAACAGGCCTGTACATCATTGGTTACGCGTGTAGATCTGGAGGCCTCCACTTCAGGTTTTTTTTGGATAACCGTGAAGATCTTCCATACGTAGATTCTATCATAGGTACCACCATGGGTATATTGCATTTACAAAACAGGCTTGTAGATCATTGGTTACGCGTGTAGATCTGAAGGCCTCCACTTCAGGTATTTCTTGAATAACCGCGAACTTCTTCCATACGCAGATTCTGTTATATGTACTATAATGGGTACATTAAATTTACAAAATAGGCCTGTAGATCATTGGTTGCGCGTGTAGATCTGAAGACCTTCACTTCCGGTATTTCTTGGATAACCGCGAACGTCTTCCATACGCAGATTCTGTTATATGTACCACAATGGGCACATTACATTAACAAAATAGGCCTGTAGATCATTGGCTACGCGTGTAGATCTGAAGACCTCCGCTTCAGGTATTTCTTGGATAACCGTGAAGATCTTACATATGCAAATTCTATCATATGTACCACAATGGGTACATTACATTTACAAAACAGGCCTGTAGATCATTGGATACGCGTGTAGATCTGAAGACCTCCGCTTCAGGTATTTCTTGGATAACCGTGAAGATCTTACATATGCAGATTCTATCATATGTACCACAATGGGTACATTACATTTACAAAACAGGCCTGTAGATCATTGGTTACGCGCGTAGATCTGAAGACCTCAACTTCAGGTATTTCTTGGACGTCTTTGATATGCAGATTCTGTTATATGTACCACAATGGGTATATTACATTTACAAAACAGGCCTGTAGATCATTGGATACGCGTGTAGATCTGAAGATCTCCACTTCAGGTATTTCTTGGATAACCGCGAACGTCTTCGATACGCAGATTCTGTTATATGTACCACAATGGGTACATTACATTAACAAAATAGGCCTGTAGATCATTGGTTACGCGTGTAGATCTGAAGGCCTTCACTTCCGGTATTTCTTGGATAACCGCGAACGTCTTCCATACGCAGATTCTGTTATATGTACCACAATGGGTACATTACATTAACAAAATAGGCCTGTAGATCATTGGTTACGCGTGTAGATCTGAAGGCCTTCACTTCCGGTATTTCTTGGATAACCGCGAACGTCTTCCATACGCAGATTCTGTTATATGTACCACAATGGGTACATTACATTAACAAAATAGGCCTGTAGATCATTGGTTACGCGTGTAGATCTGAAGGCCTTCACTTCCGGTATTTCTTGGATAACCGCGAACGTCTTCCATACGCAGATTCTGTTATATGTACTATAATGGGTACATTACATTAACAAAATAGACCTGTAGATCATTGGTTACGCGTGTAGATCTGAAGGCCTTCACTTCCGGTATTTCTTGGATAACCGCGAACGTCTTCCATACGCAGATTCTGTTATATGTACCACAATGGGTACTTTACATTAACAAAATAGGCCTGTAGATCATTGGTTACGCGTGTAGATCTGAAGGCCTTCACTTCCGGTATTTCTTGGATAACCGCGAAAGTCTTCCATACGCAGATTCTGTTATATGTACCACAATGGGTACATTACATTAACAAAATAGGCCTGTAGATCATTGGTTACGCGTGTAGATCTGAAGGCCTTCACTTCCGGTATTTCTTGGATAACCGCGAACGTCTTCCATACGCAGATTCTGTTATATGTACCACAATGGGTACATTACATTAACAAAATAGGCCTGTAGATCATTGGTTACGCGTGTAGATCTGAAGGCCTTCACTTCCGGTATTTCTTGGATAACCGCGAACGTCTTCCATACGCAGATTCTGTTATATGTACCACAATGGGTACATTACATTTACAAAACAGGCCTGTAGATCATTGGGTACGCGTGTAGATCTGAAGACCTCCGCTTCAGGTATTTCTTGGATAACCGCAAAAGTCTTCGATACGCAGATTCTGTTATATGTACCACAATGGGTACATTACATTAACAAAATAGGCCTGTAGATCATTGGTTACGCGTGTAGATCTGAAGGCCTTCACTTCCGGTATTTCTTGGATAACCGCGAACGTCTTCCATACGCAGATTCTGTTATATGTACCACAATGGGTACTTTACATTAACAAAATAGGCCTGTAGATCATTGGTTACGCGTGTAGATCTGAAGGCCTTCACTTCCGGTATTTCTTGGATAACCGCGAAAGTCTTCCATACGCAGATTCTGTTATATGTACCACAATGGGTACATTACATTAACAAAATAGGCCTGTAGATCATTGGTTACGCGTGTAGATCTGAAGGCCTTCACTTCCGGTATTTCTTGGATAACCGCGAACGTCTTCCATACGCAGATTCTGTTATATGTACCACAATGGGTACATTACATTTACAAAACAGGCCTGTAGATCATTGGATACGCGTGTAGATCTGAAGACCTCCGCTTCAGGTATTTCTTGGATAACCGCAAAAGTCTTCGATACGCAGATTCTGTTATATGTACCACAATGGGTACATTACATTAACAAAATAGGCCTGTAGATCATTGGTTGCGCGTGTAGTTCTGAAGACCTTCACTTCCAGTATTTCTTGGATAGCCGCGAACATCCTCCGTACACATATTCTATTCAATGTTTCACAATGTACACATATCATATTCAGAACAGGCCAATATTAATTGAATTTATGTTATTTTTATTTAACGGTATGATACCGCATAAAAAACTAATTTGGTGTACTTGTAGAAATCGCACACCAATACCAACAGATTTATTTGACAGCAATCCATCGAGTTTTAGACTGGACGAATGAAAATTCTCATGGACGCAAACAGATTTTCATAAGACAAATTTGAAAAATTTGAAGGGTATTTTTGATTGCCGATTCTCAATAAACTATGATTTGTTCAATGCGCTAATAGTACACAATGAAAACTAGGAACTCTAAAATACGTGCTACATACAACTTACATAGTTACAGTAAGTAGTTGGGCTGGTGTGTAAATTAGATTTGAAAACCAAGCACTACCTACTACGACGGGAATTAGCTCACTACCCTAATCAAGAGTTTTTTGACGGTCGTCGATGGTCGACGGCGCACGATGTTTGATATTCGAGAAACAAAGCGCGAATTAAAAGTGTCCCACGATGTTTCAGAATGTTATTGATGCGACGTTGGTGGTGTTGTTAATTTTGCCGTTGCCGGTGGGTTTGCACCGATTTGTACTAAGTTCTGAATTGGTGTGAAAAATTGTCTATTTTTACCGAACCCTGTTGAGTAGCACGAAGGGGGAAGAAATGTGAATTTGATGTGATGTGAAGCAGTATAAAGAAGAGCACCAAAATAATTCAATAATATCGCACCAGCAGCAGCAGCAGCAGCCATCGGACCGTGGAAGGCGAGGCAAGCCAGGAAGCATCCGTTAGTTGTCTAGGAAAATCACTGTGAAAATGTATTTATGTAAATGTATTTAGACGACGACGCTGTGATGTGATGTATTTTAAAATAAGTTGCTTGTTGGTGGATGAAAACGTGGAGTGTCCGGCGGCAGCGACAGTGAACGGTTGGTATCTTGATTTTTTTTGTTTTCAAGGTTGTCCAATTATCCATATGTGTCTGTTTCAGAGGGAAAACACTGTCGTAAAATTGTCCCCCGCAAAATCGGAATCGGAAGTTTCGGTTTGTTTTTCTTTTCTCTTCCCAAGAAACGACGATCGAAATTCGATGTTCTGGTAGGAAGTGATACGCTTTGTTTAAATTAAAACTTATTTGTGTAGAAAACGGAAATGAATATAAATGAATGTGAATCACGGCACCTATCTATTTACTTGACAGTGAATATCTGTCTGCGACATTCTTAACCGTTTTTGCCTTTTTCGTATACTAAGTAGGGGAACTGTTCCGTTTTCCATCTCACTGAACAAATATTCATCTCATGGCAAAACAGAGAAATACAGCACCAATCTTGTCGCTTCTTTTTGCTAGCATGCGTGCTCACGTACCTTTTCATTGCTTTGTTTTTGATGGGATGGAAATGGGAGCTTTGAGATGAAGTGCCGAACCGTTCCCCTATATGTAAAGGCTATATGATCATTCCAATGCAAAACTTTCGATAGAAGGCTCGGAAACTCATAGTGTTTTATACCAATCGACTCAACTTGACGAATTGAGTTGATGTCTGTTATGTATGTATGTATGTATGTATGTATGTATGTGCGTATGTGTACCAAATTTTGTAGCCCTCCTTTTTGGAGCTTAGCATTGGCCAGATTTCTCGAATGTTCCATTGACGGATAATCCTGTCCGATTGTATGCTATTGAAAATTGGCCAAATCGGACTATGGGATTGGGATGGTCAAAATACTATTTCTTATGCTCAAAACACGTATTTTTTAGTATTTTTTTGCACGAGAAAGGCATCAACACCGGTAGACGGATTTATCTGGATTGCATTTTTGTTTTCTCGTATGGATAATTGTACATTGAACGACACATGACACGGGTAAACTTTCGTTCTACGTCCAATTTTTGAACCATGGACGCTATGTAACTTATGGATGAATAGGGGATTGTAAAAAATCACTTTCCCTAAAGCCCAGATTTCACTTTCTTATTTCTTACTGTTTTGAACTTTCCTATTCCGTTCAGAAGATGCGCTGACTGCCTATACCGGTTTCAATGATTGCACAGTCCTCAGAGATCTTAAATTGTCGGTGCATGTGAAGATGTAGTCGTACACTGAATCAAAATATAAATAGGTTAGGGTTCTTTCACAAATTACGTTACGCTAAATTTGATGATTTTGGACCCCCTCCCTCCAACACGTAACACTTTTTGTATGGAAGGTTCAATTTTGTGTATGGACCGTAACGCTTGGCCTGACTCCCTCCGTCCCCCTACAGCGTTACGTAATAAGTATAATATCAATCAGATGATTTTAAACAGACCGTCATTCAACTCTATAGTTCATAAAATTCAAGTAAGTCGAATGCATATTCTATTCATATTCTTTCATATTATATTATGTCGGGGTTCAGCGAAACCGCACCAAGCACCATTTTGACTGACTTCTACCATTTTGTTCGTAAAATGAAAACGGTAATGAATTCATATCATTTCATTCGTACATTTGTTATTGAATATCCTCAGTTATAGGGTGGAAAAATATATCCTATGGGGCCGTACACATATTACGTAAGCACTGATGGGGGGAGGGGGTTCCGTCATTTTCTTACGCACCATATAAATAAAAAATCATTTGCATGAAAAAAATCTTACCTTGGGGGAGGGGGTCAACAAACCCAGAAACAGATAACACTGAATCAAAAATTTGACGCCACAATACACGGTTCGAGGCCGCATCTCTTCATCCTCGAATGCGCCCCACGCTCGCCAAGTCGTTCTGCACCTGGTCTGCCCACCTCGCTCTCTGGGCTCCACGCCGTCTTGTACCTACCGGATCGGAAGCGAACACAATCTTTGCACGGTTGCTGTCCGACATTCTTGCAACATGCTCTGCCCATCGTACCCGTCCGGCTTTAGCTATCTTTTGGATGCTGGGTTCGCCTTAGAGCTGGGCGAGCTCGTGGTTCATTCTTTGCCACCATACACCGTCTTTTTGCACACCGCCAAAGATGGCGCTAAGCACCCGTCTCTCGAATACTCCGAGTGCTTGCAAGTCCTCCTCGAGCATTGTCTATGTTTCATGTCCGTAGAGGACAACCGGTCTATTAGCGTCTTGTGTATGACACATTTGGTGTGGTGGCGAATCTTTTTTGATCGCAGTTTCTTCTGGAGCCCGCAGTAGGCCCGACTTTCACAGATAATGCGCCTTCGTATTTCACGACTAACATTGTTATCAGCCGTTAGCAAGGATCCAAGGTAGACGAATTTCTCGACCAAATCGAAGGTATTTCCGCCATCTATCGTAACACTGCTTCCCAGGCGGGCCCTGTCGCGCTCGGTTCAACCCACTAGCATGTACTTTGTTTTCGAAGCCTTCACCACCAGTCCAACTTTTGTTGCTTCACGTTTCAGGCGGGTGTACAGTTCTGCCAACTTTGCAAATGTTCGGCCGACAATGTCCATGTCATCCGCGAAACAAATAAATTGACTGGATCTGTTGATAATCGTACCCCGGCTGTTAAATCCGGCTCTCCGCATGACACCTTCTAGCGCAATGTTGAACAACAGGCACGAAAGTTCATCACCTTGTCTTAGTCCCCGGCGCGATTCGAACGAACTGGAGTGTTCGCCCGAAATCTTCACATGGTTTTGCACACCATCCACCGTTGCTTTGATCAGTCTGGTAAACTTCCCAAAGAAGTTGTTCTCGTCCATAATTTTCCATAGCTCCATAGTCATATGCTGCCTTGAAATCAACGAACAGATGATGCGTTGGGACCTGGTATTCACGGCATTTTTGTAGGATTTGCCGTACAGTAAAGATCTGGTCTGTTGTCGAGTAGCCGTCAACGAAGCCGGCTTGATAACTTCCCACGAACTCATTCACTAATGGTGAGAGACGACGGAATATGATCTGGGATATCACTTTGTAGGCGGCATTAAGGATGATGATCGCTCGAAAGTTTTCACACTCCAGTTTGTCGCCTTTCTTGTAGATGGGGCCCTGTAGATAACCCCCTCCTTCCACTCCTCCGGTAGCTGTTCAGTTTCCCAGATTCTGACTATCAATTTGTGCAGGCAAGTAGCTAGCTTTTCCGGGCCCATATTGATGAGCTCAGCTCCGATACCATCCTTACCAGCTCCTTTATTGGTCTTTAGCTGTTGGATGGCATCCTTATTTTCCCTCAAGGTCGGGGCTGGTTGGCTTCCATCGTCCGCTGACCTGACGTAGTCATCTCCTCCGCTTGACTTTCACTGCCTGTACTCTCAGCGCCATTCAAATGTTCCTCGTAGTGCTGCTTCCACCTTTCAATCACCACACGTTCGTCCGTCAAGATGCTCCCATCCTTATCCCTACACATTTCGGCTCGCGGCACGAAGCCTTTGCGGGATGCGTTGAGCTTCTGGTAGAACTTGCGTGTTTCTTGAGAACGGCACAGATGTTCCACCTCATCGCACTCCGCTTCTTCCAGGCGGCGTTTCTTCTCCTGAAAAAGGCGTGTCTGGTCTCCGCTTTCGTCTATGACGTTCCACGTTCTGCCGGGTACCTTGCTGCAGCGCGACCGTCCGTTCTGCGTCCTTCTCCTCCAGAATCTGTCTGTATTCTTCGTCAAACCAATCGTTCCGTCGACTTCGTCCCACATTGTTCTCCGCTGCGTCGTTAATGGCTGCTTTGACTGTATTCCAGCAGTCCTCAAGAAGGGCCACATCGAGCTCACCCTCTTCCGGCAACGCTGCCTCGAGATGCTGCGCGTAAGCAGTGGCGACATCAGGTTGCTTCAGTCGCTCTAGGTCGTACCGCAGCGTTCGTCAATACCGAACATTGTAGATAACGGATAATTTTGGGCACAGTTTCATCATCACCAGATAGTGAAGTCGATAATGTCGGGGAAGTACCGTCCATCAATCAGAACGTGGTCGATTTGTGATTCTGTCTGTAGTGGTGATCTCGTGTACCGATACGGGTGGATGTGTTGGAAGTAGGTGCTGCGAATGGCCGTTGCCCGTTAGCCGTGCAAATAATGCAGCTCAACCTCAATCTTTGTGCGGCCGCCCAGCAGTTTCTGTGGCAGATTTACGCGGATAGATTCATTTTTCGCTAAAACTATTTATATTTTTTTAAAAACTGTTGTTCCACAAAATTGTTTGAAAGAGTTAGGCCATAATTATGGTGCTACAAAAAATAGGGAGGCCCAGCATATTAAAAAAATTAGAAATATTTTTATTTCTTGGAATATTGACATGTTATGTTTTACAAAGTTTTAGCGCTGCTTATTCCAATCAATTTTTCTAAAAAAACTTTTTCTGTAGCTCTTAAGTTGGCTTATTTAGAGTAATTGTACCTAATTGGATTAGGGTGTTCCAAGCGGGCTTGGTAGTCATATGGCTACTGCTTCTGCCTTATACGCAGGAGGTCGTGGGTTCAATCCCAGGTCCGTTCCATTCTCCTACTTTTGTATCTTTCTCTTTATTTCTCATGTTCTAGCAATCGCTAGAACTGGAAATGGACTTCCATACCGTTTCCATTACTATTCCTATACCTTCAACTTGAGTATTCTAACAGTAATCTGCTAGAATTAGAAATGAACTATAGAGCTCGTTTCCTACATCCAATTAGAAATTCCATCAGTTACCTTCTCCTATCTATCACATTGGCAGCTCGTTAACCAAGACGGACCTCTGCCTCTCCAACCTAACCCAGAAATTCCAACAAATTCCGCATGAACTCGTGGCAAGTGCAGAGGTATATTCGGCTTGCAGTGGGTAGAGATGTCATAAAATCCCGATTAATCGATTAGTAACTAATCGATCACTTTCGATTCTTGTCGATTATTGAATCGATTAATCTTTGGATAGTAATCGATTCAAAATTAATCGATTATCACAAAGATGAATCGATTAATCGAAGTAATCAATTAATTTGCGACATCCTTATGATGTCGTAAAATCCTGATTAATCGATTAGTAACTAATCGATTACTCTAGATTCCTCTCGATTATTGAATCGATTAATCGTTGGGTAATAATCGATTCAAAATTAATCGATTATCACAACGTTGAATCGATTAATCGAAGTAATCGATTAATTTGCGACATCTCTAGAAGTGGGCGAGTGATTGCATCATCATTTCCTCCCCCTTCCCTACATTGACTTGCATTCTGACGTGGCAGGCGCCAGTATGAACTAACAAATGAGATCACCAGTACTTGTCGAAGATGTGTGCTAGTCCCAAGCAAACATCTGTTGGTTCCCTGTGCAAGAACAGCTGATCTGGTCATAATGGAGTAGCAACTACGAGCAGTCAATCAAGCTCAAGCTCAAGCTAATTGGATTAGGGTGTGCCTAAAAAAAAAACTACTACTATACTACTTAAAAACTACTACTACTGATCTACTTTTTTGTTTTAGATTTCTCGAAAAAGTCGTCTTCAGGTGACTTTTAGAGCACAAAAAATTAACTTTTTATGGGTAAATATGATCAATTGATATCTCCGGTTAGGGCAGACCAAAACATATATTTACATGGTATTTGAAAGAGAAATTCATTTTCCTTATTATGTCAAAAAATTGGAGATATGTTATTTTGTTATCTCAAGTTTTACCAATTTTACTAAAATCATGTTTTTTTTTTTTAAAATAAATTGTATAACTCGACAATGGAAGAAGATATCGACGATATTCTTATAGCAAAACACGCGTTTTGAAAAGCCCCAAAAGTCTTCAGAATGTGACAAGGGACGCAACAAGCTATGCAAGTCGGCGAAGTTCGCTCTACAAGGCAATCAAGGAAAACGAAAAAGCCTGCTTCGACTGGTCGGATGTGATCCCTTCTTTAAAAATAAGTGCTTGCCTGGATTAAGAGAATGGTGGATGCAATCTCGCTTGCTCGGATTAAGGCAATGGTGGATGTGATCATTTATTTAAAAGTAGGTCGTTGCCTGGATTAGGTCAATTGTGGATGTGATCCTTTATTTAAAAGTAGGCGTTTGCTCAGATTAAGGCAATGGTGGGAGTGATCCCTTCTTTAATAGTAGTCGTTTGCATGTCATTTGACTAATTTGTTCATAATTTTCTTCAGAAGCCAAATTTATTCCATAATTTTATATGTAGTCATAACGCTAGAGTAAGGCTACATTTTTGTCCAAGGGTACATTGCTCTAAATATTACATATGAGGCTAGATAGTGTAATTTCTCCAAAATGTCACGTGTCATTTGACATAATGTCATTTGAATGACATTTTGCCTCTCACGCCTCAGATTACATATTTACAGCAATGTCTTGTTAGACAAAGTTGTAGGCACATTTAAGCGCTATAAGTTCGTCATACCTCAGGAATGATGGCTACCTTCAGAAAAAAGTTCTGGGAAAATTATACAACCGAATGCAAATGACATTTTACAACACTGGTCGCTTGTTTGAATTAAGGTAAAGGTGAATGTTATCACTTCTTTATAAATAAGCGCTCTACTGGGTTAATGAAATGGTGGATGCAATCTCTTTTTAGAAGTAGGCACTTGCTCGGCTTTTCCCGGCATAAGGCGATGGTGGGTAAGATCCCTTCTTTAAAAATAGGCGCTCGCCCGGATTAAGACAATGGTGGATGTAACAACTTCTTTAAAGGTATGCGCTTGCTCGAATGGATGTGATTTCTTGATTTAAATGCAGGCGTGTTCTCTGGATAAGGCGATGGTGGATGCTCACCCGAATTAAGGCAAGGGTGGATGTGATTCTTTCATTGGAACCAGGCGCTTGCACGGATTAAGGCAAGGGTGGATGTGATCACTTCATTAAAAGTAGGAGCTTGCCTGGATTAGGGCAATGGGAGATGTGATTCCTTCTTTAAAAGTAGGCGTTTGTCTGGATTGAATCAATGGTGGATACGATCCCTTTTTTAAAAGTAGGCGTTTGCCCATTTTCAAAAGTAAAAGTGATTTTTTTTATCGAAATAGAAGGTTGTCCAGAATACGGCAATGGTAGATGTTATTCGTCCTTTAGATGTAGACGTTTTCCTGGAAGAAGGTGATGAATTTAATCCCGGGCGTTGGGTCGTGGTAAGGCAATGGTGGATGTGATTCCTTCGTTGAAAGTAGGCGTTTGGCCGGATTGAGACAATGTTGGATTTGTTTCATTCTCCAAAAGTAGGTACCGGAACCAAACAAGGAAAATCGAGACTCTCTTTTTGGATGTAAGCGTTTTCCTGGAATAAATCAATGACGGATGTGATCCCTTTCTCGGAAATAGTTCTACTAATTTGTTTGTCTATCCTTCCGAAAAATGTCTATCAGTCTAAATCTATCAGAACATATCCTCGATCTACTCTAACTCCTTCTCTTTAACATTTCCAAAGTATGCCTAATGTCCGTTATGCCAAATGGCGTTATGCCAAATGACCTAATTTGATAGTTGATTGATAATAATGGTTACTTCTTTACGTTAGTTGTGTCGCGTTGCGTTCACTCCGCAGTTACTGTGTACGTGCTTCAATTGGTACTGCATGAGACGCGTCTTAAGCTTTCGCATATGAACGAAGTAGGTGATGCGCTTTCCCAATAGGGCACTGCACGGACTGCTTTGTCTCTTTCTCGCTGCAAAGAAATTAGAAAACAACAAGGCCAGTAAACGTCAAAAGTTGATGTTTCCGTGCAGTGCCCAATCACGCGCCTCCGGCTAGTTGCTGTGTGCCTCATGTGAAGCGCATGTGATTCGTCTCACACGCTCGTCGCATGAGCTGATCACCTAGTGACCGAGCGCTAGGAAAAATAAACAAGGACAATTCAATTGTATCTAGGGCAAATGATCCCATAGTCGTGTTCCTATAGTTGCGCCTTTGCTCCAATAGTTGTGGTAGTGTTCCTATAGTTGCGAGTCCCATAAGGAAACAATGGAATTCGCAACTATAGGAACACGAATTAAAAAATACCGCAATTATTGGAACAATGTACCAATTGTTGGAGTTGTCATTTTAGGATAGAATACATAGAATACATGAGACGGAAGCATGTTTCCATTAAAATAGATGAGGAAAACTATCTAATGTATATCCAAGGTGAGCGAAATGAGTATTGGAATAATTGGGAGAATGAATAGTGCTAGAATGTGTTTAGTTCCTCCACTATTGGATCATTTACCCTACCACCGATGCAGTTTTGTTGGAAGTACTTGCAGCAGGTTCAGATCTAATTTTCGACCATTTTTTAACGTAGTTTTTGTTATTGAAAACGTCGTCCATAAGGTGTGTGCGTGAAATTCTTATTTCGAATAACGATTTCAAATGCTTTTTGTAGCTTCCAATATACAAGCTCGACGTAGTAATTGATAGAATTGAAGAGTTTCTTTTCTAATTGCATTTTACGAATCATGCACCTTGATTAGTGCATCACTTTTCATCGTAAATAGACTTCGTTATCATGCTTTCCATAGAACCCAAGACCAATCGGAAATGGACTCAGAACGACGCGGCATATGTACCCCGTTCATCAAGTTAGCTCACATTTAATATAAAAACACATCATCTTAGACATAGACGGTATGCTCATCGGTGTTAAGATCGATTTGGCGAGTCAAATGCATGTCATGCTGCAGCAAATTCAACCGACGAAATATTGACACCACCCCTACAACTCTGCGGTATTGATGTACGGAGAATTTTGTCGGTGTCAATCGATTATGCCAGTAACATGAAAGCAACATACAAACGACTTGCAGACCATTCAACAGTGGTGAAATATGTTAATGTATACATCAACAAAAAGTTGAAATATATTGTTCTCTGAATATGCTCTAACCATTTTTCCTAATAAATATTTTAAAATCTACAAATAGGGTAGAGAACCATTTGGGCAGCACCTTTTATTCCCGTTAGCAACTTTTATTACTCGAGCGTATTACAACCGAATTACAGTCAAATTTCACTCGTTGGGCTATCTTTAGATGGGCTACGATTTAGTTGGGCGCCCGTTAGTTGGGCTGTAGCCCACTTAAAACGAAGGTGGACGTCAAATTATGACATCAACGGCAGTTTTTTTTTATTTTTCGCAGTTGGCAGCTCTGAATTTCTATTGTATTCGTTGATTTGACAGATGAAATCTCAGTCCAACTAACGAAAGTCTTTCACTAGATGGGCTACGAGTTTAGCCCAACGAGCGAAAGTTGACTGTACTTGTTTTTTAGTACATGGTTAGTTTCTGTCGATATCTAGTGATGTACAAACAATCAAGCCATTTGGTTGAAACGCGGTCGAGTTACTAACGTTGCGGACAGGAATAGGGGGTGCTGCCCAAATGGTTCCGCCTCCTACCCCTGATAACCTTATCCAGCAGATTATTGTATTTTTTTAAAATGTTTTTACGCCAGTTTTGATGGTATGTATATCAACTTTCCAAAGGGGTTGATACACTTTTTTGAACTATAACGTACGATCATTTAAAAATGTTTAACATTTTGATGGAAATCCTAGCTGCTGTACCATTTTTACCACAGATTGTGTTTCTTGCAACTTAGGCGGTTCTGATATAAAACTGATAATATCCTAAATCAAAAACACTATCTTACATTACATTTCCATATAATACCATTCATATAATCGTGGGACGATGGAGTCAAAGTACAAGACTTAACTCAATTTTTACTTCAGTAATTTTTCATTATTAAAAAAACCCGATTTAACCTTCGGGGATTCGCACCTTTGTACAAAGTAAAATAGCTTCAAAAAAGCATTTTTCACATTCACAACAGAGGCGGGACTACGAGAACGATCTAGGACCAAAAGAATCCCGGAAGGTTAAATCATAGACATACAATGACCCCAATATGGGAATTGGAAGCTGGTTTCGGATTGAGGCAGTTCACTTACTTAAATATACGATTGAGAGCACAATGTCATTAGTTTTCATCATAAAATTTGTGTTAGTAAACTAATGAAAACAGGAATACGAATGACAAACTTCAAAATAGAAGATGAGGAAGCGCGCGGCGACGAGCGTGGGGCACGCGCACTTGAATTTTTTGGTTGTCACATTCAAGTAACGCGCGAAATTTTGATTAATGCGTCCCTTGAGTACTCAGACTTTGATTCTTATGTGCTATGCGCTGGTATAGTAAGAGTCTCAGTAGCACATTTTTGTACGTATGAGAATAAAGTAGCTCTGGTTTACTCTGATCGGCGCCCACCGATAACATCGTCGGAAGAATATGCCAGAACGCAGGGCAGTTGAGTGCTTTCGCAAGAGTGACGACCAGGATAGCCGAATTTCTCTTGCGGTATGATTGATCCACAACCGCGGACTGTTCGAGTTGTTACGTGGAGCCAGATGCAGTATATTAGTAATATAGCTCACTTCGTTAGGCATAATGTACGTTAGGCATAATTCTGCCTTCTTCATATCAAAAACTGTTCTTTGAAACATTTTATGCTGAACGTCCATTATCCCTAACGTCCTTATGCCTAAGGGGGTATACCCTGTCAGCACAATCACATCGCAACAAAGGGTTACTAACGCCTGAAATCGCCAAGGGGTGCCATAATTACAAAAATACACTAATTATGTTATATAATTTGAACTACAAAAACATATATTTTCAAACTAAGATATCGAAAGGAGGTCATAGGATGATTTCTAGCATTTTATGGACAAATTATATTTAAAACTTTGATTGTAACGTTTTTCGTGGGTTTTTGGAGAACAAAAAAAAATCATGGAGGCGAAATACCTGCACGCAAAAAAAAAGCGTTCATGAATTCGTGAACTAACAAGTTCACGGTGTATTTTTTCGTGAACAACAGTTTTCTTTTTTTCTTTTTTCACGTTTTCTGGAACGTTCTTGAAAACGTGACTAGTGTTCCCAAATCCATGAATTAAATCACGGTGTATTTTTGCTGGTTCACGAATTCGGGAACACTTTTTTTTGCGTTTGTTAGCTATAGCGGTTCTTAGAGAACAGCGAACCACGCGTCCGCTCGGTTCGAAGTGGTTATGAATCAAATGTGCCAAGTAAGATGGACTTTGAGTCGTTTTATGGAAACATTTTTTTGTGGTACAATTACATAAAAAAAATCATACATATACAATTAATATGTATTACCGTTTTGGCTCAAATTCCGAACATGACTCATATTCCAAACACTGGCGTTTTAGCGCCATAAAACTAAAACTTTCATTGGTTTTCCGCACAGAGGATCAAGATTACAAACGAATTCAAGCTCCTGTGCAAAAAAAAAAATACACGAATTAAGACAAAATGGCCGTTTGAAAGCGAGTATTCGGAATATGAGTCATGTTAGGAATTTGAGTCAAAACGGTGCATGCGTGACTCGAAACAGTATTGCATAGCGTTCTTCCTTACTGTGCAGCTAAATGAAAAATGTTTACATGGCAAAATAATTTTCATTCCATTATTTCCGTCACAATCGACATGGCTACAGCGAGGAGAAAAACTTATAACAACAGACAAATGCTGAGAAACCAAAGCTCCTGGGTTTCTTCTACCAAAAACTTCGTCGCACTATTGCGCCACGCTAACTACAAATTCCACTTGGAAAAGAACTTTTAATTAAAAAATATCGCCATCAGCGAACATTGTGGAGGCAAGAGGTCCCGCTCAGACAAATAAACACATTGTGACACGAATTTCTCGAATCGTCACTTCGGTTCAGTATTTCACCAATCTGCAACGCGAACCATTGCACAGCGGCTTAAAAAGGCATTTCTTTCCTGGTGTAATCATTGTCTCGTTAAGCACTCGCACAGTTATGAGCAGCGAGTTCATTACGCCATGATGAGCTTTAGGATTCTTTTAGCTAAAGACCAAATAATTCATCGAAAAATGAGAAAGTTGGATTTAAACTAAATCATACCTGTATAATGGTTATGCTATGTAGTCCTGAGCTTTGGGATGAGTTCAAATCTATCTCGTGGCCAAATTCTCCTAAAATAATCAAATCATTCTCGTACCAAAATTCTACCAAAAGAATAATAATGAAATTTATCCAGTATAACATTTTTGAAATGGAAAGACGGTATTGAAATTTACTACAAAAATATAAAAAGCGAGTCGTCACCCTTCAGACTCAAGATTTTGTTTGTCATTTGCCTGTGATTTCACTTTTTATTTGCCAAGTGTTACTGCTGATTTTGAAAAATGTGATGCAATTAGTATTTTTAGTATTTTTTTTCAAGCTTGTGTATTTTGCGATTCGAACCACTTTGCTCTGGCAAAAAAAATAGATTGTTGTACGGCACGCAAACATCCATTCATCGATTTTTAATTAATTCTGGCTCCATCGATTGAATCATGAGGGTGGCATTAAAATACAATCAATTCCTCGCGCCCAGCTTCCAGTGTCATCGTTTAGCATTAGCACCATCATTAGCGTCAACCGTCGTCGTTTGGGGGATCCGTTGATTGTCGGGATGATTGGTGAGTTGCATACAGGGCCAAACGCTGATGGATAGCAGCGGTCCAAGTCAGACAACGGACGGATGACATCGAATTAGCGGCGTCAAAAGAAGAAGGCGTCCCTTTGTTTCGCCCGTCGTCGGTCATTGAGGCAAGGGCAAATTAAAAAGTTTAATTTTTTAATTAAAACATGTTTTTGCGGGCGTGTTTTTTATTTGTTGATTGTTATTAGTTTTACAACATGGTTCGAGTTAAGACTAGTAAAATAGAATAGCTGGAAACAGAAAGAACTATCGTTGCTGTTGGGAGTAGAGCGTTTGTTTTACATTTTGTACGACTGTCACGACTTTATCCTGGAATATAAATGCAGGGCTTGGCGTATGAATTGGGGCTGTTTTCTTTACTTTAAATCAAGCGCTGCACATATACCAGGGGGACGAGAGATATAGCAAATGTCCACAGTTCGTAATTTTTTTTTGAAAAATTATTTGAGCCTATTTAGGAATGCTATTGCCTTTTGTACTAAAAGAGGATCAAATCTTTGAAACGGGTGAATGAAAGTTTACAATCAAAATGAAATGGTGAAACGGTTCAGTTATTCAGGCACGCATCTTTGTTCCATGTTTGCATTCATTACTGGCGCCAGCTATTGCTATTTAATGGTACACCACTTGGCGTGAGAACATGAGGTATGAGCGTGGGGGAACTGTGGGTAAAACCAACATCTTTCCTAACGCGATGTTGTACATCAATGGGCAACATCGGAACGGGTGCTGAAGCTAAGCATACGAACCAATCATGTCTCCAATAAGGATGCAATAATATTTTCGATTACTTTGTAGAAAACAATTGAAACAATTTACCATACATATATGGAATACTGCTCTTGTTGATATTGCGGAATTACAAAGTTAGCAACCAAAACAATGTTTATTTCCGCTCCGGTCCATTCAGTTGAATGGTTTCGTTTGATAGTTTTTCTGATTTCTCTTTGTACTGTGTCATCGATAACCAAATGCAAAACTACTAAAATTCAAAAAAGGAACAACTTGGGCTGCGATTAAAAAGTAGTCAGTCACAAGGCTATAAGGTTTCAGTAGAGAATTCGGCTTTTTCCAAATGTTGGTCCAGCAAAATCAGAAAACAACTATTTATTCATATCAACTTGATTATAACAATTGTCTATATCCTTCTCTCACCCGCAGGCACGATGTCATAATCTGCAGCATGTTGTCAGCATCCACATCATCATCATCAGCTATCTTTGCATGAAAAAGGTAGCACTTGGTGTCCTTGTGAGCCATCTTCTCGAAACTACCGTCGCATACTAATTGAGTGCATTTTCCAACAAAGCGTTGTGTGATGTCCAGCTGAAACTTAGATTATTGAGATAACAAGTAGCGAAAAAAAAAGTTTACTCGAGTTGTTAAAACTCCATCACCATCAGCCAGTAGAGAGTTTTTGGCGTTAAGGTGAGTGATGCAGAAGGTGTTCCTTCTAGCTGGAAAAGTGTCGATCGTCAAATTTCCATCAGCTTAAGTGAGAGTGGCGTGCATTGGCGTGTGCTGAATTTCCCAGAAAAAGACGAAAAAGAATTCGTAAAAGTTTTTCTCTGTCAGTCGAAAACAAAAAAAAAATCCATGTGAATTGCTGATTGTATAAAGTGAGAATACCTAACATCAGTTAAGCGTGCAGCGACGGGAGTTTTATGCAAATGAAGCAATCCAGACCAAGCAAGTGCGCACCAAAGGAAACTGTCAAAGAGTATCTTGGAGTGGCAATCGAGCGGCAAGTTGGAAAAAGTTGTAACATTAAATTAATTAAAGGAAATGCGAGTGCTGCGGCACGAAAAAATTGTAGCATTTTCCACTAGAGGACAGCCCGAGTGAATCGAAAGTGGCCTCGTCCTAGTTGAAAAAAGTAGTTTGAACCAGCTCACGTGTAGTGCGAGTTAATTACATTTCCGAAGAACCACCGACCCAACCATCGTGATAGAGTGGTGGGGGAAGTCAGAGATCGAGGCCGGTTTGTGTATACGTGATCCGAGTGTCGTCAGCAGAAGCAGATTAATTTTAGGAGCAGGCTCGGGGAGCTTCCCTGGCGTTGAACGATGGAGGACGAAAAAGGCATCAGCGCGCCGTGATAAAGGTAAAAAGCAATAAAATGAAAATGAGCGGGCTTTTTATTGGTGTTTTTGGGTTATTCTTGGAAGAAAGTTTTATCTTGGGGGTAGGAGTTCTGTTTTCTCTGGGCAAAGAAATGTCTCCTTCCCTCTTTCATATTGTTTTTCATGTCCTGAAATCCTATTGTTAGGAAAATTGTTTCGCAACTTGTTTAATGGCTTTCTAAAAGAGATATGGCTGTGAAAGTTTTTTTTTTTGATTAAGTGATAAAATCAGAATCTATATATAGCTATTTTTTATGGTTTAACGAAGAGGTTGCTTATTGAAGTGTACATTGCTCCAACAAGAGGAGACTTACAGGTTGAGCACGATTGAATCTTTCCAATGCAAAACGTCGATATAATTGAATTTTCTATACAGTCGGGGATAGCAGAAGCTTTTGAATAATAAATAGAAATTTCGATGAGTAGGGAGGGAGTATAACGTAATCTACCGCGATGGACGGTGTTATTATCAGCTTTGTGATTTCAAACCCTTTTGGGACGGATGGGTCATATATGTCCAGCATTTTAGTTTGGTTGTGTAAAATTACAGAAGTGAGTTAGGTTCTCATTTTCATCGGCAAAGTTGTTAATCAGGATGTCGGCTTTACAGGAAAAATATCGGAGCTCAAGTGTAAATATACCCTGAAGACCGAGATATCCAAAACATTGGGAAAATTTAGCTTCTGAGAGCATGCAAACGTTCTCGAGTTCAGCCCACGGAATCTAACAGATCGATCAAATCTCAAACTGGATCAATAAGCAAATGAACCGTTTGTTTGAGAAACTGCATATGTAACATTTTTGGCCAAAATGAGATATTTTTAAATATTCTGAATCCTCGTCCAAAAATACGTATTCTTGCAAAAAATACGATTTTTTTTTTGTTCTGGAATGTATAATTTTTTTTTCGTTTGTTTGAAAAACTACATATGTGCACGCAATTTGAAGGGCAATTATGGAGTTCTGCTCACAGTTTTCGCACTGAAAGTGCCCCAGGGTATTGAGTTTTGCCAAAATCTTTTGATCTCTATCAATGAAATCGAAATATTCGGTGTCAATTTGTTCAAAAACAGTATTTGTTTGTTTTCTCGAAACTGTGTATATTGGATATATGTAGTTTCTCAAACAAATGATTCAAATGTGCGTCGTATGAACCAAATTCCCCCGAAAACAAGATGTTCAAGGTACTCCAAAACGCTCTCGAGTTCAGCTCAAGGTATCTTCCAGATCAAACAGGTCTTTTGAAATGTCCCTCACCAAGTATACACCCAATTCGGTTCAAAGTTTTTTGAACATGAGATATTTAAGGTCATCCAAAATGACATTAAGTTAATATCGAGGTATCTATCAAATAGACAATGACTAAGGAGGTGCTTGTGTCGAGCAATGTCCATTCGAACACGAATTTTTATTGGGGCGTAGAACCACTGCGTCCAGAAGATCAAAAGTGTGAACAGAAGTTCTTTGGAAAATTATTGAAAGGACCATCAGATTAACTTCTTCTTATTGGCATTACATCCCCCACTGGGAGTTTGCTTAGTGTTCATTTAGCTTAGCTTAGCTTAGCACTCCACAGTTATCAACTTTGAAGTTTCTGAGCCATGTTACCATTTTTGCATTCAGATATGATGCTAAAACGATTATTCGAGATAATTTCCAACCCGAAAATTTTCTAGACAGCCGAGATTATAACCTAGCCACCTTTAACGTGGTTTTGTATTGTAACCGCGCATCTTACCGCACAACTAAGGAAGGCAGAGTAACTGAGAAAATATTTTTAGTATGGAATTATATCGAGTCTTAGAACATCGACTCATGGAGGAACTACTGAAGCGTATGAAATTAATGATTGAAATCTTATCGATGGTCCTGCTGTGATGTTCTACGATGCACGGATACATCATCGTTCAGGATTTGGTTGATCGGGTAGTAAGTTTCGGAGAACCATACAGGGCATTTAGTTGAGGCTTGCAAAAGTAATGAGTGCAATCCTATCGGAACCGGAAAGAATAAATTTTGGCTGTTACGCCTTTTTTTAATTGCGACACGACGCGACAAAGAAGTTTGACAGTACATTGATAATAATAATTATACCTTCACGTGAGTTGCATCGGATGTTGCGTTTACTCCGGCAGACACATAGGAAGCAGCAGAAACGAGCCGTTTACCAGAAAGCATCCACTGCAGCAGCGATGAATATTCCGAACGCCTCTACTGGCTTCCGTCAAACACCCCCAAGCTTTCGGAAGTAAACACTCGTGTAAGTCAGCAGAAATAAACTGCACCAGCTAAACCCTGCAAGTTGCATAAAATTTCAAGAATTCTTCCGGAAGTTCATCCAGGAATTCTGCTGGAAGTTCCTCAAGAAATTCCTCCGGAAGATTATCCAGAAATTCCGCCAAAAGTTCAACCAGAAATTCCCTCGGAAATTCCGCCAGGAATTCCGCTGAAAGTTCCTTCGGGAATTTCGCCGAAAGTTCCTCCTGGCAACCCACGGAAAGTTTCTTTAGGAATTTCACTGGGAGTTCCTATAGGAATCCCGCCGGAAGTTCCTTCAAGAATTTCGCCGGAAGCTTCTTCAGAACTTTCTAAAGAAGTTTCCCCAAGAATACCTTCGGAAGTTCCTCAAGGATTTTTTTCGGAAGTTCCTCCAAAGATTTTTCCAGAAGTTCATCCAGGAATTCGTCTTTCTGGAATCCCGCCAGAAGTTCCTCCAGGAATTCCTCCGGAAGTTCCTCCAGGAATTCCTCCGGAAGTTCCTCCAGGAATTCCTCCGGAAATTCCTCCAGGAATTCCTCCGGAAATTCGTCCAGGAATTCCTCCGGAAGTTCCTCCAGGAATCCCTCTGAAAGTTCCTCCAGGAATTCCTCCGGAAGTTCCTACAGGAATTCCTCCGGAAGTTCCTCCAGGAATTCCTCCGGAAGTTCCTCCAGGAATTCCTCCGGAAGTTCCTCCAGGAATTCCTCCGGAAGTTCCTCCAGGAATTCCTCCGGAATTCCTCTCGGTTTCCTAAAAGGAAACCTTCCAAATTTACGCAGAAATTCCTCATGAAGTTCCTCCAAGAATTAGTTTGGAAATTCTTCCAGGAGTTATTCGGGAAGTTTATTCAGAAATTTCTCGGAAGGTTTCTCCAAGAATTCTTCCCGAAACTCCTAAAAATTTCCATCCAAATTCCTCCAGTGATTGCTCAGGAAGTTTCCCTAGAATTTTTTGAGAAGTTCCTCTGAGAGTTCCTCCAGAAACTCCCCCTGAATTTTCTTCAGCAATTCCTCCGAAAGTTCCTCCTGAAGTTCCTCTATGTTTGCCTTAAGAAGTTCTTGAAAGAATTCTTTCGAAGGTTCCACCAGAAACTAGTTGAGATAATAAATTTGTCGGAAAGTTACTCCAAGTATTCCTAGAAAAGTTTCATAAAAACTCTTCTGGAAATTCCTTCAAAAACTTCTTCGAATTTCTCCAGGAATTCCTTTCGGAAGTTTCTCAGGGAGTCCTTTAGGAAATCCCAGGAGTAATTAATCTAATTTCGAGCAGGGACTTCAAAATTCATTAGGAAATACTTACTCATTCAATTCCAGTTTCCTGCATGATGTCTCGAACTTGTTTGCGTTCACCAATATTGCAGCTTTTTTAATATTTTTCACAGTTTTCTGTAAATTATTAAATAAAATACCGAAATTTAGTAATTTTATTTACAGTTTCTAATTACCTTGCGAAAGATTATCGAAACATCCGTAATTTTTCAGATCACCGATCTTTTCAATAGAATGAATTACCGAATTCCGAGTCCCTAACCGTGTATACATGAAATTCTCCCGGCTACACGTTTTTTTGAATCTGTTTCTCTTTCCGAAGTTTCGGGTGGATTTCTCGATGGGCTTCCAGAACATATTCGTAAAGGAATTACTAAATTACTTTGGGGCTGGTTATAAACCACGTAGACTCTTGAGGGGGGGATTTCTCCTTAAAATTTAATGAATTTCACTAAAGTAAAAGTCTGAGCTATGGCTTAAAACTTTCATGGATTTCACCAGGAAATTCTTCTGTGTTGAGCAGGAAAATTATCCAAAGTATTCTATAAAAACTTTGGATTTTTTTTTAAAATCTTCACTTAGATTTGACTGCAGATTCTACTAGAATTTCGTTTGATTTTCGGCAGGAACTTCTTTGCAAACTATGGAAATTATGTCGTACTTCAACGGGTTTTTTTTTTAATTTACAAAGGAAGCATTTTGATATATCCAAGAAAAAGTCTTTGGAATGCCCAAAAGATATTCTTTGGAACTTGTAAAGGGAATTCTCCAAAATTTCCGCGAGAAACCCTTCAGAATATTCACTGGAGATTTTCTGGGATCTCCCCGAAATAGATTTGCTTAATTTCGGAAATTCTTCGGAATTTTCGCGAGGAATTTTTTGCAAATATAAGCAATATTATTCGAAATGCCCGTGGAAAATTCTCCTTCGTAAATTTCTTAGCAGTTCTAATGCAAATTCTTTGGAATTATCGATGGAAAATTTTCGGAATTTCTAAATAAATTGTTGAAAACTTCTCCTAGAAATTATTTGAATTTCCCACCAAAAACAGTTTGAGTTTCCTCAAAAAAAAAAAAAAATTGCAGTAGCCCTTTTAATTTTCATGAAAATTTATTCGATTTTTTTTACGAGAAGTTCACAAAAAGTTCAACTGAAAATTCTCCATAATTTCCACCGAAAATTACTCAGAAAATATTTTTAGGAATGCCCATAAGATTTATTTAAATTTCCTCAATAAATTGCTCCAAATTTGCAAAAGAAATTATAAAATATCGTAGGAAACCATTCTAAATTTCCACGGGAAATATTTCGGAATGTCCGTTTTAAATAAAAATTACCTCGGAAAATAATTCTAAATTTTCACGGAGAATTATTCGGTTTTTTAACGGGGAAACTTTTGGAATCTATATAATACAAATTAAATGGTCTGTTCGTATCCGCATAACTCGAAAACGGCTGGACGGATTTTCCTCATTCCTTCAGCAGATATGTTTGTTATCCTTTCCGACGGGTTTATATGATATTTCCTCATGCGAAAATCACGGTTAGGTTGAGTGAATCGTGAAAAACTAAAATTGAGAGTCGTATGGGCATTTTGCACGGGTAGCTCAGAACGCGCATTTTCGCCTACTATGCAGGACAACGTCTGCCGGGTCGACTAGTTTAGAATAAAAATCTTGGGATTTTAACGGATGATTATTCAGCGGGATATTATCAATTGGGAAATTTCCACGCAAAACTTATTGGAATTTAGACTTGACATTCTCGAAATTCTAACTCGAAATTTCGAATTTTTCTAAATTCTGAAAATTCACGATTTAATAAGTTAAGTAAGTTTGAAATTCGAATTTTGTTGTAATGCACTAATGTTTACATGGAAATGGAACTGAATAGCTGAATTGCTTAAAACGTGGTTGATTTCCATATTTTTCCAATTACATATGATGTTTTGTAAAATTTGGTAAAGTCTACGTAGACATCAAGGGAGGAGGGAGGGGTTTTGATAAAGTCTACGAAAGTCTACTAGAGGGGACGGGGGGGTTTGAAAAAGTGAAATTTCGGTCTACGTGGTTTGTGGATAGCCCCTTTCTAAAGAAACTCGAAGAGAAATTCAAGAAGTATTTTCATAGGAAGTTTATAGGAAAGAAAAAAAAACTTTGTTTGAGAAAAAAAAACTATGTTTTAAAAATTTCAAGCGCACCTAGGGGATAGATCTCGGCAAGTTTCACCAAACTACCAAAAAATAGAAGAATCGGTTGAAAACTTAAAAAAGGGTAGGCTTTCAAAGTAGCCTGGGGTCATATTGACCCCAGAGCACAGACAAAAAGTTAAAAATAACTGTTATTTCTGATTAAATAGTAGATTGTGGTAACGTGCCAAAGCTGCCTATTACCGGGGAGATATTAAGGCTGATAACTCTGAAGTTCTGTGGTCAAGTATCAACGAGTTGATTTATGTAAGACGATTATGAACTAAAAGTCCTGCAAGAGTTGACAATGCTTTCAATGACTCTTTTTCGTCGGTCGGTGAATATCTTGCCAGTAATCTGAAATCTGATGACGACTATAGATAGTAGAATCTATAGATGAGCGAAATCATGGTTGGGTTCGTTTTTTGACCGTGTATCATGCGCATATGATATAACACCCCTTAATATTTTCTTTGAAATCGTGACGTCATGGTCGTTAGGAGACACGTTTGACAG